>NC_049983.1:18107353-18147063 GCF_000003815.2 Branchiostoma floridae | reverse complement strand
CCTTGTTCATAAGCCTCCCGCACCATTAGACCAAGGTTTTGAAGTACGCACCGCTTTTCTTGGACATATCAAAAGCTTTTGATAAGGTGTGGCACGATGGTCTCCTTTTCAAATTAAGCCAACTAGGGATATCTGGTTCACTTCTTCAATGGATACAATCTTATCTCACAAATCGGAAGCAGAGAGTTGTCATTAATGGGGCATGTTCCGACTGGCTACCGATTAACGCAGGTGTCCCACAGGGGGCGCTTTTGGGCCCACTCCTTTTCCTAGTTTTTATTAACGATCTAGTGGACAACTTGCAAACTGATGCCAATCTTTTTGCTGATGACACGTCTCTTGTGGAAGTAGTTTTGGATCCGCTTGTCTCAGCAAATAGATTGAACCATGATCTTAGAATGGTGGGTGAATGGTCGGACCAGTGGCTGGTAACTTTTAATCCCCTTAAAACTGAACTGATGACATTCTCCATGAAGAGGGTCAAAGTCTATCACCCACCATTAGTGTTTAAAGGAGTTGTGCTTAAGGAAGTTGACTCTCACAAGCACTTGGGTTTAAACTTGAAACGTGACTTGTCCTGGTCATATCACGTGTCTGCATTGATTACCAAGGCAATGAAGCGAATCAATCTTCTGAAGAGGATATCATATTTTGTTCCTCGGGGAACATTAGAAACTCTGTATGTCACTATGATTCGTCCATTACTTGAATATGCTGACATTGTTTGGTGTGGCCTTCTCGGCAAAGATTGTGATCTTCTTGAGTCTTTCCAGGTAGCCGCGGCACGAGTTTGTACCGGAGCCATGAGAGGCACTAAACATGAGAGCTTGTTAGCCGAGGTTGCATGGGACACACTAGCGGACAGAAGGAAAAAGCACCAGTTGATTCAGTTTTGGAAAGTTATGAATGGTCTCGCACCACTGTACTTACATAATATTATCCCGCCACGTATCTGTGATACGGTACCTTACAACCTTCGCGCAAACCCAAACCTTACTTCCATTGCCTGTAAAACTGAAAAGTATAAAAGATCCTTCCTACCTTCAACTGTTCACTTGTGGAATGAACTGCCTACGAATGCTAAAGCCGTCCTTTCGATCAACACTTTAAAAAAAGAGCTGGACTCACTATTCAACAAGCCGACACAATACTCCCATTTCTCTTATGGCCAAGGTCGTTCCGCAGTTCATCTTACAAGGCTCCGTCTAAACTTCAGTCAGTTAAACTACCATCTATTTCAACACCATTGTATTGATTATCCTACATGTAAATGTGGCTATCATTGTGAAACAACTGAACACTATCTACTACACTGCACACTCTATACTAGCCAAAGAAGTTCTTTGTTATCGGCTGTCTCAAATATTATAGTAGACCTAAAGCACCTCAACGACACTACTTTATGTACTTTACTGTTATCTGGATCAACATCTCTCTCACATCAACAGAACTGTAACATTTTTGATCTTGTCATTACCTATATCCATTGTACAGGCAGGTTCTCCTAATTGATTCAGCACCAACTTGTCTTGTTTAAATTTATTTTTCTGTTATCCATTTTGTACTTATGTATGTAATGTGGTTTACTATTCTTGTTTTATGCGAATGTTTCTTGAGTAGAAGGCTTAATATAAGCAATTTGTGCTTTCTGCCTCATACTCTCAAAATATATGTGAATAAAAAAAATAAAAAAATAAAAAACAATTGGTACTTTAAACAAGACGTCTCGTGTAAAACAAAACTTTCAAGCAAATATTACAATAGTTTGATACAATACTATTTGTAAGATTGAACTGACACTCACCACATGACGTCTTCTTATAACAGATCTGTTGGAGAAGTCCCGTGTTGTGGACCAGCTGCCCGGCATGGAGCGTGGTTACCACATCTTCTTCCTCATCATGTCCAACGGCATCCCGGCTGTCACGGGTAAGTCTTTGAAATCCTGGAGAATAGAAATACAGTAAATGAGTAAGCCTAAAATGATTGATAGAACTACTGACGACGGATAGTGATATCCTTTTTTACCAAAATATTTACTGATATGAAAACTGCTAAAATACATTTAATAAATGACTTCAGAACGCATCATGACTGGCACGGACCCCTCAGTGTACCACTTCGTGAAGGAGGGTGTGTATACCGTGGCCGGTATGGACGACCAAGAGGAGATGCGTCTAACGGACGAGGGTTTCGACATCCTGGGTTTCGCAAATGAGGATAAGAATAGTGTGTACGACTTCTGTGCCGGCATCCTGCATATGGGAAATCTGAAGTACGTGGACAAGAAAGAGCAGGGAGACTGCGACGATCCTGCACGTAAGTACAATCTACTGTATTAATGTCTATTTTGTTTATCTATTTATTTTCTCCCGTGACACCTCCCCTCAACTGGTCCTTAACTGGTCCCCTAGGAAGAACGGCCTACATGTTGGCCGATAGGGCTTATCAGTATAAATAAAGGTGAACTGAACTGAACTGAACTGTTGTGGTCGTTCACATCCAGAAAGGCAAAATACTGATACACAGCTGTATTTTATGTATGTCATTTTTCATAAATGAAAGCATCTACACCAGTTTGTACCGAAGTCCAATTACTGTATCATATGAGTTATCAATTGCCCCATTGCAGCTGCGGAGAAAGCAGGCCGCCTGTTTGGTGTCGATGGCATGCAACTTTTGAACAACATCTTGAAGCCACGTGTCAAGGTTGGCAGCGAGTTTGTCACGAAAGGCCAGACCGGCCAACAGTGTTCCAACTCCACTAGTGGTTTGGCCAAGGGTATCTATGGCAAGGTCTTCAAGTACCTGATCGACAAGTGTAACGAGACACTGGCCACTGAGCACGAGAGAGCCTTCTTCATTGGTGTGCTGGATATCGCTGGCTTTGAGATCTTCGAGGTGAGCTCTTCAGATAAAACTCATGGCAAATGAAATTCATATTTCTGGAATATGAAAGGATGATTCATATTTCTGTTGTCAGATTGCTTGGCGAAATCTTGATGCTTCGTTTCTGTTGCAATATTCATCGTTATGACTTTATCCTTACAGCTCAACAGTCTCGATCAGATCTGTATCAACTACACCAATGAGAAGCTGCAGCAGTTTTTCAACCACCACATGTTCGTACAAGAGCAGGAGGAGTACAAGGCCGAGCAGATTGAATGGACCTTTGTCGACTTCGGGATGGACTTGGCGGCCTGCTTGGAACTGATTGAAAAGGTTTTTTTTACAAACTTTCTTCAACATATTAAAGTCATTGGTGACACTGCGATGCCACACAATCCGGGGAACGGATTAGTGACATTTTCGTGCCCTTGTAACCGCATGTAGGTTATAACCCTTTGGTTCGTATCACACTGAATAATCTGGCCTTTTGTCATGGATATTATATCACCACTAATATGACGCAATGGCGTGTGTTTACAGAAAGGAGGCCTGTTGCCAACGCTGGAGGAACAGTGTATCATGCCTAAGGCCTCTGACCAGACCTTCATCGAGAAGCTGCACAACACTCATCTGGGCAAGCATCCCAAGTACGGCAAGCCCAAGCCAGGCAAGAAGAAGTACGAGGCTCACTTTGAGCTGGGTCACTACGCCGGACCTGTGGCCTACAACATCTCCAACTGGCTGGACAAGAACAAGGACCCCGTGAACGAGAGCGCTGTCATCACCTTGAAGGGCAGCAAGAACCCGCTCATGCCTCTCATTTGGTCGGACTATCAGACAGCAGAAGAGCAGGCGGGTCAGTCATTTTCTGTTTGATTGACACGTTCAAAACAACTTCATTTGAGTCGTGTTGCCAATTTGTGATACAATGTATTATCATACTCTTCCAGCTGACAAAAGTGGAGGCAAAAGGAAGAAGAGCGGTTCCATGCAGACTGTTACCAGTGTTCACAGGGTACGTTTTTTTCTTACTAGCAGCTTACACATAAAGGAGTAAACGGGTATCTGATTTGTACTTCAGCATCACTTGCATCATTTACGCCTCAATGAAAACCCAAAGCTTCGTTACTTCACTCTGAGTATTCAATTCCAATAGGAGCAACTTGGATGCCTGATGGCCAACCTCCACGCGACCTACCCCAGCTTCGTGCGTTGCCTGATCCCCAACGAAATAAAGACTGGTGGTATCATCGACGGGCCTCTGGTCTTCAACCAGCTGACTTGCAACGGTGTACTTGAGGGTATCCGTATCTGCCAGAAGGGATTCCCCAACAGGAGCATCTATGCCGACTTCTTCGACAGGTGTGAATACCAAATTGTATGATGCTTTAGCAAAAGTTGCTTCCGTATGTCCAATGAATAAGATATCAAACACTGAACTAACAATTCTAATCTTATCTACAGGTACAAGGTCCTGGCCGCTGATTTGTTCGATCCCAACGAATTTTTGGAGGGTAGGGAAGCCTGCCAGATGATCTTGGACAAAATCAAGCTGGACAAGGCCAGGTATTCCTGTGGTCTCAACAAGGTGTTCTTCAAGGCCGGCACCCTGGCTATCCTTGAGGAGATCCGCGAGGAGAAGGTCAACGAAATCTATGTGAAAATGCAAGCTCGCGTCTTAGGCAAGCTCCAGCGGAGGAAGTACATGAAGCTGTGGGGCTCGAGGTTAGTGGTCAAGTTTTTCTGAACGACGTACAATTTCTTCTGCCTGAATACTGAAAATGTTTAGGAATTACCGAAAATGATTTAACATATCGCATCTTTGAGCGAATTCATATCGTACTGCAATCCTGTGGACAAATTTGTCAGATATGTGTTATTTTATTTTATATTTTAGAGCTGCAGTTGGCACACTGCAGCGCAACATCCGCGCATGGTTCAGGCTGCGCAACGACTGGTGGATCAAGATGTACCAGGCGCTGCAGCCTAAGCTGACTGGAGGCATGGCAGAGGAGCGGCTCAAGGAAACTAAGATAAAATTCGCAGTACGTTATCAAACGATAGGGTTTTCAACAGCCACTCCTTGAGCATTAGAACCAACGAGCTATTTACGACATTCGAAGAAGAGCTGTCCCATAAATTGTCAAATTGTCAGATTTCTTCTAATGTAGAACCGACACAACGATTATCACATTCGTCTTCCTGATCGAATATGTCGACCTGAATGTAGCCGATCAGTCAACAGTATACAACACTGTCAACTACAAGACAATTCACTCTGATTCTATAACCTATTATTTGGCATATTATAAATCTCGATCCTGTTCAGTGTGAACGATTTCTCAATTACATCTCAAGAAATGGCGTGCCTTTTGAAACATGGCAAACATATTTACCTAAACCCTTCTGTATACAAACATTCTGTGTATGTCTGGTGACTGTGGGCTCAAGAACATGCTAACTCCATTTTCCTTTAGGCAATGGAAAAACACTATGAGAAAGTTACCAAGGAGCGGGCTGAGATACAAGCAAAGTACAACGACGTCCCAGCCGCCCAAGGAACAGATCATGAGCTTCTATTTCAACGTAGATTACGTAGATTACTATATGCCTATCTATAATAGATACGTTGTGATACTTGGTTGCAAAGAAACCAAGGTATAATTAATTAAAGTCTTGGCCTATGAAGTATCTGTACCCATCCAGAGTTTAAATGAAGGAAAATAATGAATAGCATGTCGTGTGCACCCAAGACATGTTCAGATATCATTGCCATGACCATCATTAGAATTAGATTTTCTCTGTATTGCATAGACTATCATACATATAGTATCCTAACAAAACTGGTTAAATTCCCTCCATAGGAGAGAGACATCATGTTGAACGGCGAGGAGCGCGTGAACTCCCTGCTGAAGGAGAAGGCAGAACTGGACGCCCAGCTACAGGAAATCGAGGAGCGCGTGGAGGATGTGTCCGACCAGAACAGGCAGATGGAGTCCAAGAAGATGAAGGTATCACATTATAAAGATCACATTTGATGTTATGAGGTGGCATCATAATGACATCCAGCGTAGGTTAGACACTGTGCACATCTAATCGTTTTGCAATGTCGTAATTTGTCTCGTATAGGCCGAGCAAGAATGCGACGAAATGAAAAAGGAGATTGAATCCATCTCGCTCAAACTAAGCAAGAGGGAGAAGGAGAAGCAGGAGGTGGAGGACAAACTGCGCGCCATGACTGAGGAGGTGGCCGTGAACGACGAGCTGGTCGGCAAGCTCGGCCGCGAGAAGAAGAAGCTGGAGGAGCTCAATGCGGTAAGAAAACGTGACATCAACTTTTACGCTGTCCTATCATCCTGGATCTCTTTCCCACCTACTTGTGAAACACATAGATCATAACATTTCCGATGTGTTTTCATATCACTAGAAAATTCTGGAGCTTATTTTCTTCTAAATCAATTTAGCAAACCCTGGATGACCTCCAGTCCGAGGAGGACAAAACCCAGAACCTCACCAAGCTCAAAGTCAAGCTGGAGCAGACCTTGGATGACGTAAGTAATACGTACTTTATCATCTGGTCGATTATTCGGAGTAACGCCTGCGCCTATGTATCAAAATTGGGGGACAAAGTAAACGAATAAAGCATTTAAAAGGCTTCCGAATGTAACCGATTCTACGTCCTTATCTCGACATTATTACAAATCGTGAGTACTTGCAATTTAATGTTTGCTACAAATTCGTGTATATAATTTTCCGTTAGCTTGAGGACAACCTTGAGCACGACAAGAAGATCCGTGCGGATGTTGACCGCGTCAAGAGGAAGCTGGAGAACGACCTGAAGAACGCCCAGGATCTGGTGGTTGAACTGGAGCGCTACAAGGTTGAACTTGAGGAGAAGTACAAGAAGTGAGTGACTAAAAAAATGCTTGAATAACTACAATATAATTACAGTAAGGAAAGATCCCTTCGCACGTTATAGGTACAAGAACTAGTCGAAAAGGTACGTCGATCGAGATATACTACATACCTGGAGATAAATAACAGATTTATAATAGACCTGTGGTTACTTTTATGTGTATATTAGGAAGGAGTTCGAGATCAACGCCCTGAACACTAAGGTTGAGGACGAGACTTCCCTGGCAACTCAGCAGCAGAAGAAGACTAAGGAGCTGCAGGGCAGGATCGAGGAGCTGGAGGAGGAACTGGAGACAGAAAGAGCTGCCCGTGCAAAGGTATTGTATAATAGCATATATAAACTGCCGACATTTCAATGAAGTTACAATGTACATATAGATTGGATTCGACATGAGAAATTGTTCGTTTAGATGCTTTCAAGACAATAGAGCTGCACAATCATTGACACACGTGTATTTAAACTAAACAGCTGGAGAGGCAGCGTGCCGAACTCTCGCGTGAGTTGGAAGACATCGGCGAGAAGCTGGAAGAATCTAGCGGTGCCACAGCTGCCCAGGTTGAGCAGAACAAGAAGCGCGAGGCTGAGCTCCAGAAGGTAAACATATTACGATTTTCAGATAAAAAAATGACATTGATCAATATTGGCTGTTCGTTTTGTTCAAGGTACACAAATAAACTACAGACAACCCCCAGATGCATTCGTGTTTCCTATACCAATCAGCCAGTATATTGTGCTGGATATACAACAAAATGTGTGTGGTAGGCAATAAAGAAGATAATATGCTGTATGATATTGCCTATTGTTATTGTCATAATCATACGATCACATAATAGGTTCGTCGTGAGTTGGAGGAGGCTACCATTGGCCATGAAGCTGCCACCGCCAGCTTGAGGAAGAAGCACAACGACACCGTGGCGGACATGACTGAGTCAGTCGAGAACCTGCAGAGGGCCAAGGCCAAGCTGGAGAAGGAGAAGAACTCCCTAAGGGTTGAGGTCGATGACCTGGCTTCCAGTGTTGAGCAGGTCACCAAACAGAAGGTTAGTGGAATTTCATGTTTTGCTGTCTTTCAAACACTTTGGACTCAAAGATACCTGGTGTAGCAGTGTTTGAGCACCAAGTATCACTAGATACTAATATAATGACGAAGAAATAGTACGCAACAAACTACAAAGTACGATTACTAGGTATGTTTTATACTATATCCTGTTTCATCAACCTTAATATATGCGCAAAAATACTCTTTCAGGTCCAGGCTGAGAAAATGAACAAGCAGCTTGAGGATCAATACGTTGAAGCCAACCAAAGGCTGGAGGAGAATGCCCGTGTCGCGCAGGAATTGGGATCACTGAAGACACGCCTGACCGCCGAGAACAACGACCTGCAGCGCCAGCTGGAAGAGTCAGAAGGAATTGCAAACCAGCTCAGCAGGTAAACCGTTGTACAACATGATGACGATTTCGTACTGCAAGGAATCTATCAGATGTTAAATATGCTGTCACAGAACCTATCTTAAGGACATAATATCTTTATATCTGATTACTTTATATGTCTTCTATCTTACAGAACCAAGAGCATGTTCACACAGCAGATGGAGGAGGTCAAACGCCAGCTCGAGGAGGAGACCAAGGGCAAGAACGGCCTAGCTCACCAGCTGCGTGCTACTCAGTCCGACTGCGATGCTCTGCGTGAGTCCCTGGAGGAGGAGCAGGAGGCCAAGTCCGAGATTCAGCGCAACCTGGCCAAGGCTAACTCTGAGGTGGCGGCCTGGCGCTCCAAGTACGAGACCGACGCCATCCAGAGGACTGAGGAGTTGGAGGAGGCCAAGAAGAAGCTGGCAGCCCGACTGCAAGACGCCGAGGAACAGGTTGAAGCCGCCAACGCCAAGTGTGCCAGCCTTGAGAAGACCAAGAACAGGTTGGCTGGCGAGGTGGAGGACCTGATGCTGGATGTGGAAAAAGCCAACACACTGGCGTCTCAGCTGGAGAAGAAGCAGCGTCTGGTCGACAAACAGATGACCGAGTGGAGGCAGAAGTGTGAAACTCTGGGCGCCGAGTTGGAGACATCACAGAAGGAGCACCGCGCCTACCAGACCGAGCTTCTGAAGCTGAAGAATGTCTTTGACGAAGGTGTTGAGGCTCTTGATGCATTGAAGAAGGAGAATAAGACAATACAGGGTATGTATTTGACATTTACTTTTCGTACAACTGCGAGACGTTTCTACGTGAACGATTGAATGTATCCATTATTGATTAAATAGTAATCTATACCTTTATCGACAGAGGAAATCAACGACCTGAACGACCAGGTTGCGGAGAGTGCAAAGAACCTTCACGAACTTGAGAAGGTGAAGAAGCGCCTGGTCGTTGAAAAAGAGGAGATTCAGAATGCCTTGGACGAGGCTGAAGGCGCTCTTGAGATTGAACAGGGCAAGGTAAGTGGATGTTCCGCCAGGCTGCACTTTTGGAATTTGTCATGTGAATATTTCATCTGATCACATCACATAATATTCCTTTGATTGCACTTCTACCAGGTCGTCCGAACACAGCTTGAACTGGCCCAGCTAAAGGGTGATATCGAGAAGAAAATCGCCGAAAAGGAAGAGGAATTTGAAAGTTCGCGGTAAGTTAATGGTCATTCTAAATTATAACATAAAGATATCCGTGTAAAAGATCTAAATCGTGAATGTGAGCCGTGTATCTATTAAGTTGACATTTTATCCTTCCGACTCGAAGTTCATGTTCTAAATTTGATTCTTACTCATATACGATCTATCTTTCAAACGAATTAATGATACATATTTCAACCTCTCTAGTAAGAACCAGGCTCGCGCCATGGATAGCGTCCAAGCATCTATCGAGATCGAGACAAAACAAAAGGGAGAAGCGCAGAGAGCAAAGAAATTCCTTGAAGGCCATCTCAACGAGGTTGAGGTTCAGCTGGAGACCGCCAACAGATCCAACGCTGAGGCCAGGAAGACCATTGCCAAGCTGCACTCCCAAATCCAGGAGATGCAGGTAACTGGAGGTCGTTGGATGCGCTACTATCAATTGCGTAACTCGACAACATGGCAATTTGGTAATGAACAAACGAACTATGGTTTTGGTCAATAAGAGTCTGACAAGGTCGTATTTTATTGGCGCTTGGTAATAAATGGTGAAGTGTATAGGAAATAACTCTGAGATGTTATCCTTCAGGTTACCATCGACGACGAACAGCGGCAGCGCGATGAGATCCGTGAGCAGTACAACATGTCTGAGCGCAAGTGCCAGATGCTGGTGAGCGAAGCTGATGAGGTAGGTATATGGTTAATTTTTTACTCGTGATAATGTGATAAAACATTTGGAATTTCTGAACTGTACATTCTTCTAACCCTCCTGTTTTACATTTTGAGAGAGCATCAAGTTTTCAATGTATGTTACTTTAAGGTGCGCGGGGCACTGGACAACGCAGAGAGAGCTCGTAAGGCCGCTGAATCTCAGCTGGTGGAGACCAACGAGAGGCTTGGTGAGCTGAGCACACAAAACTCAGCCCTGTCCGGACACAAGCGCAAGCTGGACGGTGACCTGTCGCAGATTCAGGGCGAACTGGAAGAGGTCATCAGTGACCACAAGAGTACAGAGGAGAGGGCCAAGAAGGCCATGGCTGATGTATGTATAATAGGCGTCCTTCAGCGTTGCCAACTTTGGATCAAAGATAAGATTTCAAAACGGGCCCATCGTTTACGAAATATTTGTTGTTGAACATTATCATGGTAGTTAAAGTTGTGTTGTTGTGTTCAATGGAATGTGTATCCTATTAAAACGACTTCCTTTACAACTAGACATCCCGCATGGCTGAGGATCTACGTGTGGAGCAGGAGAACTCTCAGCACGCCGAGAAGGTGAAGCGAACCTTAGAAGCCAACATGAAGGATCTGCAGCGCCGCCTGGATGAGGCTGAGGCCATCGCACTCAAGGGAGGCAAGCGTGCCATCCAGAAGCAGGAGAACAGGGTACGTATGGAGACATATTGGTATCTGACCTTTGAGTAAGAGGAAGAAACGAGGTTTTCTGACTGAAGGTCTCGTCTGTGGCAGACAGACATATCTTTTTGTTAGACACACGAATGGTTCATATGGTTATAACAGCTACCTACAAATGGCAATGTTAATGGAAACGGACTTATCAGCGACTGTAGCTCTAGAAAACAACAGGTGTGATGATCTTGACTGTTTATATTCTTTGGTCATCGTCATAGAGGCAAAACGTCGAGAAAGTTGTCCATTTCGCAACGATCGCCATTGCAGATTTTATCAGACATGAAATATTCTAGACTTGTGACAAGGAAATAGATTAATTTGTAATGCTTTACTTCTCATGCTGACGCTTTCTACGGTTTTGGTTTTATTTTTTAGATCCGTGATCTGGAGAACGACATTTCCACCCATAGCCGCCTGCACCAGGAGGACCTGAAGCAGCTGCGTAAGAACGAGCGCCGTCTCAAGGAGATGACCTTCCAGGCCGACGAGGACCGCAAGAACCAGGAACGCATCCAGGAGCTGGTGGAGAAGCTGCAGCTGAAGATCAAGACCTTCAAGCGCCAAGTGGAGGAGGCTGTAAATATCTTCCTCTGAATAACTTAAAGTTTAGGTTGATTGAATTTCGTGTCTGTAGATTCGTCGATAAGAGACGCATTCTGTCGATGTTTTATTTATATTGATTATTTCGAATTCCAACGATATCCAATTACTTTTCATTGGACACAGGAGGAGCAGGCAGCATCCAACATGGCCAAGTACCGCAAGACCCAGCACGAGTACGAGGATTCCCTGGAGCGTGCCGAGATTGCCGAGGGCTCCCTCAACAAGCTGAAGTCCAAGTCTCGCGTGTAAACCGACAGGCATCAGTGAAATCGTTACACTTGTCGATGTGGTCATCTGATCACCTTATTCTGCTCTGTCTTTCGTTTGATCCGTTGGTAGTTTTATGAAATAAAATGTAGTCCCGCTTCTACAAATATACTGTGTCTTTCGTCACTATTAGTCGTCACAAAGTAGTAGATTGTATACGCTCTTCCATACTTCATGACACATAGTATACATTATTGTATTATTAGCATATTAGCCACCTCATGAGCAATCTAGGAAACATTGCATATCTTCGACGAAATTGGTGAATATTCTACACTTAACCATCAACACTGAAAGAAGTGTAAGGAAGTTGTGTAAAGGCAAATACGTATCTACTACCGCTCGTAAATCAGTCTTTTTGGTCCAGATACTTAGAAGACATACCGATATCTGCAAATCCATTTTACTAAGCACAACGTATGCAAATGCAAGTGTCATTGAACACGAGGAGACAGTGGGCGATATACATAACTATGGTCAATTGTTAACCTATACATTTTCAGCATAAAAGGTGCAACATAGTCAAAGTGTGGTCTTGTTAGAATTTAACAACAATTGCATTAAATACGTAGCGATAGTAATACACTTCCTAACTGGCGCCACTTACGGTGAAGCTTTTGGTGTGCAGAAAGAAAACAAAAACTGGTCTTTGTCTCACACCACCCTGACCACGACTTTGACTCACACCACCCTGTCCATCACCTACTGGAGGCTATCTTTACTTTAATAAATGATTACGACAATCATAACAGAACAAGAGAATAGAAACGACAAGACGCATCAATACCACAGGAGCCGAGGAAAGCGGAGAAAGACCAGGGGTATGGTGACTCTGCCTGTTGGAAATGAGAGACAGAGACACCAGAGAGGCTGTCCACAAGACGCAACATGCATCGCTGAAGCAGTGAAACCTAACACCACATTAAGACATTCATGTCGATTTGTGGCGCTTTACTGAGTAAAACGTAAAGCATTTAGCTAGACCAGCCCCAACTGTTCCAACCCTAACGTCTAATGATGACCGATAAAAGAACATCACATACGGGGTAATTAGTATGCTTGGTAAAATATAACAGCGGTTGAAGCTCAAATCATTGAAATTTTATCAAAGTCCTGTCAGCAATTCTTCCAGTACATTTTGAAGAAATGTTGGAACAAAAACTATTCAGGGAATACAAAATGATCTTGAATTGGGGGTAATCACTGACCTGGTCGTTTCGCTTCAACGGCTGAACGCGTTCCGAAAGCAATGGTTGTTGGTTTGGTTTGATAGTACAAACTTGTTGCGAGGTTAATTGCTATTGGTCAGTATTTCAGCTCTGGAAAAGTATGCACTCCATCACTTTCACCTTGACTTAAACCGCAGCTGTGTCATGACATCAATCTGAGCCTATTTGACAAGAGTAATGTGTAGAACCGAAATATGTATGACAAAGCAAATTCACAGCAGTCATAGTACACTACTGTTTTGACATTCCTCATGAATTCCGATTTGAAACACCCTTAAGCTGTTACAAGTCGTCCAATCATTCCCTACCTGCCCTGTTTCTTTCCAACTTCAATGAAAGCACTAAATGTAAACGTTTCTTCGAAAATTCTCCCACAGTGCCTTTCAGCAGTGCATGAATGTGAAACTGAATCGGAGCAATTCGAAAATTCAACTGGTGTGAACGGTGTGGACAAAGTACAACAAGGGTTTAAAATGTCCATATCCAAATTCGTAGCGGATTCCACTTTTAACACATTTAAAGAAAGGAATATGAGTGATTAAAAGGTAAAATGCACCTAGCCAACTGTTGATCAAAAAGCACTGCTCTGGCAACTTAAGGTACCAGGCCCGGGTAACTACAAACTCTAGATCCAGCTTTCTGTCCGATAGTCTCGATAGCGTTAGATTTTGGGAGCGGTTAGTTTTAAAGTGTTTGAAAACATACTAGCAAACTTGAAACTGCAAATAAGATATCTATTGTATATACAAATACCTTTAAGATCTTGGCATTCTCTTAATCGTTTAATTGTCAAAAACAGTACTACAACTATACAAGTTTTAAACTTTCATTCTGAAAAGCTCCAATTGGCTTACAGGTCACCTTTTATGAACAACTGTGTCACTCTGAGTATCTACAAAGACTTATCTTTTGGCATCCCACAGGGAACTGAATCAAGAGGGCGAATTTCTGGTAGTTTCCAATAAGTGGTTTGACCATTCCCTAAATAATCTACATTACATCAAACAGTCAATATTATACCCAAAGTGGAACATCAAAATGAAATGGGTATCACTACTGACTTACTCTTTTTTACTGACACGGCTTCAAGAGCTCCGCAACCACACATTTTGGTATCATACTGAAGTATGTGTAACTTCAAAACGTAGTGGTACATTCTTTCCATCGGGTAGTATTTTAGAAAGCACGTAAATGCTGACATTGCAAACGTCTTTCTTGAGTACAAGAGCAGCTGTATCAATACTAGTTTGAGCAATTTTAGAGTTTGACAGCAATCATGTAAACGAGATCTGCGACAGTTATGTATGACCAGTCAAATTCACTGCAGTTGCGAGACTCTTGTGGCGACAATTCTAAAAAGGATGACAAAGGATACGGTTACAGTTGACAGTTCTAAAAAAAATTTAAAAAAAATAAAGTATGAGCCTAAAATATATTTAAAAAGAAGCAAATTTAAAGTCATGAAAAAATTGTGGCATTCTTTCTGGTCAGAACAGGTATCACACTTCAGCTAGAAGGATGACAAGAGACTAAAGAGCAACCCTAATATTGTTCTCTTCATGCGATCCCGGAGTGACCACCGACCACTACGCCCTTCATTGGACGTTTACAAGGTTGGGTGTCATTTCCACAAATTGTCGCCACGTCGACCTGGTCAGCCATCTTGATCTTTGTACGGCGTATTATTTCCAAAGCGAACTGGGTTGTACATAAACCACCACCATAGGCAAATAGTGGTTTATACACACACACAGGATGTAACATAAACACAATTAAGTGTAGAAACAACAATTTTTCTTATTTTGCATAAACCTTTTGCAATACCAATAATATTGGGTTGCAACAACAACATAGAACATCAATACCGCTTAAAACATGACTGTGGAGCCAAGTTCAACAAGCGAGTTCACTCTGCTAACAGTTCATTTGAGAATACAGAAGTGTTAACATGTGAAATGTATATTGTAACGACATACATACTCACGGTAAACGTTTAACAGCAGGCCATAACCTTGAGGACGAACTTTCGGCGTCACGCATACCCGACAATCCGTAGAATGTGAACCCCACCCTGCGATATATTTATTGGCGTAATTCTAGACGATGTTCGGGACTATATGGTTTATTCGGCCCTTAACACCTGCTTCCGAACATCATGATAACCATAAATATGCATAAAAATGTAGGGTATGTAAAGTCTGTTTTTCTTTCAGTATTATTAGCTCACGAAGGCGCCAAGTAAGCCATACAGCTGTGATGGCAATCAGTCAAGTTTACTAATTTAACATTGTAAGTTGGACTTGAACATCGAATTAACGAAGTGACCAATAGAATGAAGGACCTAACTCTTAACTCACCAATCTGGAACATCATGCGATTGCTTACATGTGCATAAATTCACATTGCTTTGGCATATGATCCTCATGAGATTCACATATATAAGACAAGGACGGCCACTGATCTTTCACAGCTTTGCCAGTCGAAGGTAAGTGTTTGAAGAAGTTGTAAATCCGTAAAGCACTTTGCTTTATGTGTGTGGAATATTGGCGCATGTATCTTTTATCATGAAGATTTCTAACTTTGAATAGAACTATGTAATGGCAAAAAAACAAACATTGGAGCATGAAGTGCATATTTGCATTTCATGGTATAAACGTATTTCAACTATTTGGAATGCATTGCCATATCGCTTTGGATATACAAATGACACGCTTGAATGCACATGGCCTTCCGCTGCTGTTGATTTAACGCCGTTACCCAAACATGCCAGATGGAGACCACTTGTCCAACTTCACCTAAACGATTTGTCATTTTATAATAGCTTCTTATGTTTTGATACTTTGTGTGCTTAACGTTTTACCAACGTATGCATACATTGCAACCACTTCATTTGGCTTTCAATAGTATTCATCCGTAATCTTTCACAACTAAATTAATGGTGTTATCTTTCCTAAACCTATATTTCCCTCTCCTCAGCTGCAGTCTCTCTACTTTCGTCTTGGTGTGAGCCTCCAACCAAAGAGCCACCATGCCTGCCTACGGTCCCTCACTCATGGACCAGCCGTCCGAATGGTTCCTAGCGGGACAACCGGACACCATGCGGAAAATGAAGACGGCTCCCTACGATCCCAAGAAGAACTTCTGGGCTCCTGATAAAAAGGAGATCTTCATTAAGGTCGAAGTCAAAAGCGAGAAAGGTGATGACGTCACTTGCGTGGGTGAGGGGGGAGCGGTAAGTTCGTATTTTTATTACAGCTATGATAAACCGCATGTGTGGAAGTTGTTGCTGCTTATTCTACTGTCAAAACGTTGGCGTAATGTACACGATGGGCGCCATCATCACGAATGTCCATCAAAGAATTATCCTTCACACTTTTTAGTATTACCCTCATTTGTTTATCTGTTACATTGGCTGTGGTGCTGCATCAAATATGACATACCTTCAGACGTTACTATTTGTCAGATTTAGCAGTGTTACATGTACTTTTATGTCTTGTATGTATCTGAAGATATCGAGTTTTGAAGTTTCGCATTCATTTCACCACCAGACTGTCGTCGTCAAGAAGAAAAAGTTGCTGCCACAGAACCCGTCCAAGTTCGCCTGCGCAGAGGACATGGTGAACATGACCTTCCTGCACGAGGCCGCTGTGCTGGGTAACCTGAGGGAGCGTTATGAGAACACTCTCATCTACGTAAGAATTTTTAATGAAGAGACCTACAACACTTTCTGCATCTTCCAGTTTGTAGGGAGACTCCCTTTTCAGAAAAGACGATGATTTCTTAAAAGATGTATTTTGCAAAAACATATAAATGGTTTCTTACAGTTAGTATGAATTTACAACATCTTTTAAAACGTTCCCTATTTTTCTTTTAGACCTACTCCGGCCTGTTCTGCGTCGTGATCAACCCTTTCAAGCTTCTGCCCATCTATACCGCAAACGTGGTGGACATGTACCGCGGCAAGAGGCGTACGGAGGTGCCGCCCCATCTCTTCTGCGTGGTGGACAATGCCTACCAGAACATGGTGTCAGGCAAGTGTCTCGATAGTTGACCAGAAAAGCACTGTGATGAACGGACCAAGAATATACTTAGAGCTTGTAGGGACAGGAGGCTTCTGCGCCCCAAAACTTTAAGGATCCACCCCAAAGATACTTGATCAAAGACGTCTATATACCTGCATTGCGGAATGTAGTGGCATGAAAATGAAAGAAAGAACGCGTTTTTTCGGCTATTCGTATTCTATATAAAAGAGACTTAGACCATAAGACCATGAGTACTTGACGTTGTATTCACTAATGGTCATATTTCCTTCCAGAACGCCAGTGCCAGTCTTGCCTTATTACGTAAGATATCTTCATACTTTATATAGCAAAGTGCTTCTGGTCTATGTTTAAATGATATAAAATGTCCTCCGCTTTTTGTACTTTCATTTTATTTCATCCTGTGCTATTCCTTCATAATGATTTCCTAACCAATAGCCTGCATTGTGACCTATAAATCAGTGGCGAGTCTGGTGCCGGGAAGACTGAGAACACGAAGAAGGTTATTGCGTACTTGGCCATGGTTTCCGGAACTCCCGGTGGTGGCCAGGAGAAGAAGGTAAGTCTTTATATTAGCATACATTTATTTTTGCGAGTGATTACGCAATTATAAATACGCCAAATTGTCGAGTAGTTTTCTTTTTTTTTCTGCTGTAGGCTGGTTGATTTTTGATCTCGAACAGCTAGGAAAAGAATACGATTTGCAACAAAAAACGTAAACGAGTGTCTACCAAGACGTTTAGTATTCCGCATGGATTAGATCTATTGCTATCGTATTCTTACTTTGACTATTTTCGCAGATCGGTCTAGAGGAGCAGATCGTGCAGACTAACCCTGTACTGGAGGCTTTTGGTAACGCCAAGACCGTGAGGAACAACAACTCCTCTCGATTCGTAAGTACCAAAGGAGTATAAAAGTGAAGACACGCTGATCCCTTATTAAAGATATAGATGGCAATGCTACATCAGCCATTACGTCAAGTCTTGGTCGCCTTGAGGTACTTGGTATTGTTGTTATATCTATACTGAGTCCTTCCACAAGCTGTACTTCAACTGAAGTTATCAAACAAGTCTACTTTCCCCTTCGAAAAAACAGATTATAGATGCCTCAACCCTCTTGACCTTTGAGCTACATGGAAGATCAGTTCAAGTAAAAGAGTGAGAGCACTATTTGAAATACCTTACATGTAAGTACAATATGTTTCTGGATCATATTACTGGGTGACTACACAGCCAGTTAACGCCTCTATTCCAATTTACCACTCCAGGGTAAATTCATCCGTATCCACTTCACCAAGATCGGAAAGCTGTCCGGAGCTGACATCGAAAGCTGTAAGAACGTCATTTCTTATCATTTTCTTTGTAATTACTGAAGGTCTTACACATATCATCGCCTGTGCTAGTGAAGCAAAAACTAACACACATCTGCAGTGATACGTTTTGTAATATTTTGTTCAAGATACGTTAAAGCTACTCACGATATATTTCTTTCTTTGGTTGATTTCATCCAGACCTGCTGGAGAAGTCCCGTGTTGTGGACCAGCTGCCCGGCATGGAGCGTGGTTACCACATCTTCTTCCTCATCATGTCCAACGGCATTCCGGCTGTCACGGGTAAGGAACACTGATACTGGGGAGAGAGAGGAATTAACTTGAGAAAAAATATCTAAGCTAGCGTTGTTTCTCAATTCATTCGACTAATGAACAATCATTGAGGCAAACGGCATCCTTTTTGCAGATACATAAACGGACACTTATCACACGGGGATCTCTGTTTTATTTCAAAATGGGCAGCTACATTGAATTTGAATACAAAACTTTCAATGCTATCTTTCTTGCACCCAGAGCGCATCATGACTGGCACGGACCCCTCATTGTACCACTTCGTGAAGGAGGGTGTGTACACCGTGGCCGGTATGGACGACCAAGAGGAGATGCGTCTAACGGACGAGGGTTTCGACATCCTGGGTTTTGCAAACGAGGAGAAGAACAGCGTGTACGACTTCTGTGCCGGCATCCTGCATATGGGAAATCTGAAGTATGTGGACAAGAAAGAGCAGGGAGACTGCGACGATCCTGCTCGTAAGTTTAAGAAAAGTTTTCGCCGTTTAAGCAATATACATATATCATATCTGTAAACATCTGAAAGTAAGCTTCACAGTTGTAGAGGACAAGTCTCTTCTTTGATGTTTTATTATTTAATTCACAGCGAAATCATCGTTCGGTTGTTCGTGATCATTTTACAGCTGCGGAAAAGGCAGGTCGTATGTTCGGTGTCGATGGTATGGGACTTTTGAACAACATCTTGAAGCCACGTGTCAAGGTCGGCAACGAGTTTGTGACCAAAGGCCAGACCGCTCAACAGTGTATGAACTCCACTAGTGGTTTGGCCAAGGGTATCTATGGCAAGATCTTCAAGTACCTGATCGACAAGTGTAACGAGACCCTGGCTACTGAGCACGAGAGAGCCTTCTTCATTGGTGTACTGGACATTGCTGGCTTTGAGATCTTTGAGGTATTTGTTAAAAAAACACATGAGAAATTGTTTGAAGACGATACATATTTTATAGATGATCTGGCAGATTACTCGTTAATCTCTTCCTAATACAAAGTTTCTGTAACCTGATACCTTGTTTCTCTTGTAATATGACCTTTTCCTTACAGCTCAACAGTCTCGATCAGATCTGTATCAATTACACCAATGAGAAGCTGCAGCAGTTCTTCAACCACCACATGTTCGTACAAGAGCAGGAGGAGTACAAGGCCGAGCAAATCGAATGGACCTTCGTGGACTTCGGTATGGACTTGGCCGCTTGCTTGGAACTGATCGAAAAGGTTCGCGATAATTCTTTTATATTTTAATGTTCTCAGTATTGAAAACCATTAGCAAAATTAGCATCCTCTACGTGAATAAAGTACTTCTTGCCTGTTGATATGTGGATTATATAGCTATGTCACAAGATGAAATAATGTGTGTTTACAGAAAGGAGGCCTGCTGCCAACGCTGGAGGAACAGTGCATCATGCCTAAGGCTAATGACCAGACCTTCATCGAGAAGCTGCACAACACTCATCTGGGCAAGCATCCCAAGTACGGCAAGCCCAAGCCAGGCAAGAAGAAGTACGAGGCTCACTTCGAGCTGGGTCACTACGCCGGACCTGTGGCCTACAACATCACCAACTGGCTGGACAAGAACAAGGACCCCGTGAACGAGAGCGCTGTCATCACCCTGAAGGGCAGCAAGAACCCGCTCATGCCTCACATTTGGTCGGACTACCAGACAGCAGAAGAACAGGCGGGTCAGTATCTATCACGTGTGTTTGATACGTATTTCTTCTACTTACACTTGTATTACATCGTACTAGTACTTGTTACATGTGTTGGATAAACAATGTTTAATCATGCGCTTGCAGCTGACAAGAGCGGTGGCAAGAGGAAGAAGAGTGGCTCCATGCAGACTGTCACTAGTGTTCACAGGGTAAGATCACATTAAGATGATTATACATATATCGTATCATATATCTGAGTTATTTTAATGACAGACTATAAATACTATAAATATTTTGACTCTCTGGCATTCAAAACGTAAAACTTTTTCCTTGTTCTCTATGTGTTTTCCCTAGGAGCAACTGGCTTCATTGATGGCCAATCTACACGCCACCTACCCCAGCTTCGTGCGTTGCCTGATCCCCAACGAAATCAAGACTGGTGGTATCATCGACGGGCCTCTGGTCTTCAACCAGCTGACTTGCAACGGTGTACTTGAGGGTATCCGTATCTGCCAAAAGGGATTCCCCAACAGGAGCATCTATGCCGACTTCTTTGACAGGTGCAAATGATACATTGTATGACCGTTTTTGTTTTCGCTGCATATGGTATATAATTATAGTAGAAAAGGATCTGATTATTTTGGTTCTAGTCGCTAAAAAGTTCATGTATAAATATCTAACATCTACGCCTATAGGTACAAGGTCCTGGCCGCTGAATTGTTTGACCCCAATGAATTCTTGGAGGGGAAAGAGGCCTGCCAAATGATCTTGGACAAAATCAAGCTGGAGAAGACCAGGTATTCCTGTGGTCTCAACAAGGTGTTCTTCAAAGCCGGCACCCTGGCTATCCTCGAGGAGATCCGTGAGGAGAAGGTCAACGAAATCTATGTGAAAATGCAAGCTCGCGCACTTGGCAAGAGCCAGCGGAAGAAGTTCATGAAGATGTTCGGTGCAAGGTGAGTCAGCCACTTTCTCTAACGACTTCAAATTCATATACCTGTAGACATTCTAAGTATCCTATATTACAAGGACGGTTGCCTAAGCGCTGTGAAAGCCCAAGTACTGTGAACGTGTTGAATATGACCTGATATAACCCATTTATTTGGCCCATTGCAGAGCGGCTGTCGGTATACTGCAGCGCAACATCCGCGCATGGTTCAGGCTGCGCAACGACTGGTGGATCAAGATGTACCAGGCCCTGCAGCCCAAGCTGACTGGAGGCATGGCAGAGGAACTGCTCAAGGAAACCAAGATAAAACTCGCGGTACATTTCTTGAATTTACACTATATTTCTTGACTCCACTTTTAAACAAAATACGATGCTTTCAACGAGTATTTTCCGTAACGTAAACCTATCATTCAGCGTACGCCGTATACTAAATCCAAGTTACATGTCAGGGATTAAGCATGCATCCTCAAGCACAAAGAGTATATGGGTTTAAGATTCTTGGCCCAAGAATACACTAATACTTCACACTTTCTTGCAGGCAATGGAAAAACACTATGAGAAGGTTACCCAGGATCGGGCTGAGCTAGAAGCAAAGTACAACGACGTCCAAGCCGCAAAGGACAGGATTAATGAGTTGTTGTTCAACGTAAGATTCCTATATTCAATCAATAGTGCAACGGCTATTGTGGCATAGCTAACCAGACATGCTTTAAGAGTTGACATGTCGACTAAAATGTACTGTGTACTATAATGAATACATAACACAGCTGTATTGACGGAGAGTTTACACGACATGAATATGTACCACATGCACATACTTTTAGTAAGATTTCACTGAGTCTGAGAGTATTGACGCATTGTATAGATTGTATCTTGAAACTCTATTATATAGTATATTGATGAAGTTCTTCCATAGGAGAGAGACATCATGCTGAACGGCGAGGAGCGCGTGAACTCCCTACTGAAGGAGAAGGCAGAACTGGACGCCCAGCTGCAGGAAATTGAGGAGCGCGTGGAGGATGTGTCCGACCAGAACAGGCAGATGGAGTCCAAGAAGATGAAGGTACAATATTGTCAAGATCACCTTTGCTCTTGAATTTGACTTGAGTCTTTTTGACTGACGGAAATCGGCACCAGCGCAAACTAGCGTCCATAGTATACTCCAACAAATTTTCTCCAACAGGCAGAGCAGGAATGCGACGAAATGAAAAAGGAGATTGAATCCATCTCGCTCAAACTAAGCAAGAGGGAGAAGGAGAGGCAGGAGGTGGAGGACAAACTGCGCGCCATGACTGAGGAGGTGGCCGTGAACGACGAACTGATCGGCAAGCTCGGCCGCGAGAAGAAGAAGCTGGAGGAGCTCAATGCGGTAAGTCGTGACATATGAATAACGCTTTCTAATTCAGACCACCTTACAGTGAACGGTAGAAACCAATTGGTGTG
Organism: Branchiostoma floridae; assembly: GCF_000003815.2. NCBI lineage: Eukaryota > Metazoa > Chordata > Leptocardii > Amphioxiformes > Branchiostomatidae > Branchiostoma > Branchiostoma floridae. The sequence goes on along the minus strand of NC_049983.1, from coordinate 18,124,439 downwards.
AGACAAGAAGTACGTCATGAATGCATCACTTACTACTTACTTTTTCTTTTTCTCCCTATCAACAATCAAATGAGACTGTTGGGCAGGATAATGATATTTTGTCTTATGATTAATCATGATAGGATCATGAACTTATTTGCTGTCTGAAACTTTCAGCAAACCCTGGATGATCTCCAGTCAGAGGAAGATAAGACCCAGAACCTCACAAAGCTCAAAGTCAAGCTGGAGCAGACCCTGGACGACGTAAGAGATACTCTAAACTCTACCTGGGTCAACTATGCTATCTTTTATGATTTACCCACCAACCAAGACTCACGTACCATAATTGACGTAGCAAAGTTAATGTTGTCTAAGCAAACGCGTAAGAGTACGAATGTCAGTGTCATGCGTCTCTTATGATCAATTCTTAATCTTCCTTAACCAGATTAGTTACCAATTTCTTTAGCTCGAGGACAACCTAGAGCACGACAAGAAGATCCGTGCGGATGTTGACCGCGTCAAGAGGAAGCTGGAGAACGACCTGAAGAACGCCCAGGATCTGGTGGTTGAACTGGAGCGTTACAAGGTCGAGCTGGAGGAGAAGTACAAGAAGTGAGTGAATGAATCCGTTCATAACTTCTCGTCAAACTGCTTAATACTTCTGTTACGACACCAATGAATTTACAAGACAGCAAATGATAATAAGTCCCTTGTTTATGATATTATCAGGAAGGAGTTTGAGATCAACGCCCTGAACACTAAGGTTGAGGACGAGGCTTCACAGGCAAGTCAGCAGCAGAAGAAGACTAAGGAGCTGCAGGGCAGGATCGAGGAGCTGGAGGAGGAACTGGAGACAGAAAGAGCTGCCCGTGCAAAGGTACTTTGCAATTATATGAAAGGTATACTCCGACTAAGGTGTCTAGATAGTACCGTGATGAATAAATAAACCCTTATCCTGATTATGATGCTTAGTATCTGACTATTCAACTCATGAAGTACCGAAAGGCCTATAATGTGTCGATTTATCGCTCATCTAAAGGCAACGTGGTCAAGTATACTTTCAATCAAAATTCACAGCTGGAGAGGCAGCGCGCCGAACTCTCGCGTGAGTTGGAAGACATCGGTGAGAAGCTGGAAGAATCTAGCGGTGCCACAGCTGCCCAGGTTGAGCAGAACAAGAAGCGAGAGGCCGAGCTCCAGAAGGTATGAGATATTTACAAAGCTAGCAAAAAAGGCAAAGAAAATATGTACACTGCATCAATCAAGTTCTTTACCAACATGACGTATGAATCGAGACTAAAAGAAGTGAAAAGGCATCTAGCTTCATATCCATAAAACGTCAACCTCTCACACAAAAGCAGTTGATCGTCTTTTGACATACATTGATTTTACATTGCTTCGGCCATTTTACAGGTTCGTCGTGAGTTGGAGGAGGCTACCATTGGCCATGAAGCTGCCACCGCCAGCTTGAGGAAGAAGCACAACGACACCGTGGCGGACATGACTGAGTCAGTCGAGAATCTGCAGAGGGCAAAGACTAAGCTGGAGAAGGAGAAGAACTCCCTCAGGGTGGAGGTCGATGATCTGGCTTCCAACGTTGAACAAGTCACCAAGCAGAGGGTTAGTACAATTTTACGCACCCCTTTGTTTTTATTCCTTTCTTCATACGTACGATATGAACCTCTATAAAGAACCGAAGTATTTATTCATTTTTCAACATGCTTGATATAAATTACCAAAGCAAGATGCAGCAAAAGAGGCCTATACTGCCATATATGGTATTGTGCCTAGCCGTATTTCCTATTTCTTACACATTTGCAAAACTACATTGCAGGTCCAAGCTGAGAAAATGAACAAGCAGCTTGAAGATCAATACATTGACGCCAATGCAAGGCTTGAGGAGAATGCCCGTGTCGCACAAGAACTGGGATCGCTGAAGTCACGTTTGACCGCCGAGAACAACGACCTGCAGCGTCAGCTGGAAGAGTCAGAAGGAGTTGGAAACCAGCTCAGCAGGTATGGTGCAAGTTAGCTTTATACCAGATAGACTATTAGATACTAATGACGACTATAGAACAGAATGATTTACACATACATTATATGATTTATAGAACCAAGAATTGCAAACCAGCTAAGAAGGCAAATCCTTGAAGATTTGAAATAAAACAAAAAATGATGGTGGTTTGTTATTGCAAACAAAGGAAGCTGTCAGATGTTAAACACACAGAATCTATCTTCAACAACGCAATATCTTATACGATATCTGACTATTTCATATGCCATGCTTTCAGAACTAAGAGCATGCTCACACAGCAGATGGAGGAAGTCAAACGCCAGCTCGAGGAGGAGACCAAGGGCAAGAACGGCCTAGCCCACCAGCTGCGTGCTACTCAGTCCGACTGCGATGCTCTGCGTGAGTCCCTGGAGGAGGAGCAGGAGGCCAAGTCCGAGATTCAGCGCAACCTGGCCAAAGCTAACTCTGAGGTGGCGGCCTGGCGCTCCAAGTACGAGACCGACGCCATCCAGAGGACAGAGGAGTTGGAGGAGGCCAAGAAGAAGCTGGCCGCCAGACTGCAAGACGCCGAGGAGCAGGTTGAATCCGCTAACGCCAAGTGTTCTAGCCTGGAGAAGACCAAGAACAGGTTGGCTGGCGAGGTGGAGGACCTGATGTTGGATGTGGAAAAGGCCAACACACTGGCGTCTCAGCTGGAGAAGAAGCAGCGTCTGGTCGACAAACAGATGACCGAGTGGAGGCAGAAGTGTGAAACTCTCGTCGCCGAGTTGGAAGCATCCCAGAAGGAGCACCGCGCCTACCAGACCGAGCTTCTGAAGCTAAAGAATGTCTATGACGAAGGCATTGAGGCCCTTGATGCCTTGAAGAAGGAGAATAAAACCTTGCAAGGTATGTATTTCAAAAACCCATTTCTTTGAACAATACCGGAATTATATACATCAACACTTTCATGTATCGCTAATGTAATAATAATTCTTCCTTACACAGAGGAAATCAACGACCTGAACGACCAACTGGCGGAGAGCGCAAAGAACCTTCACGAACTTGAGAAGACCAAAAAGCGCCTGGTCGTTGAAAAGGAGGAGCTCCAGAATGCAGTGGACGAGGCTGAAGGTGCTCTCGAGATCGAGCAGGGCAAAGTAAGTCAATAGCAAACCTTATCAAAATTATCAGATGCTGTAAACAGAGGAATAAGAGGGCCGGCACCTGGGTTATATATAGCAGGTAGGCATATTTCCTACAACATCTAAAGCAGGGAAGAAACATATTGCTATACATTTAGTATGCGTAATGCAAACTATAATAGTTGATTTAACTACTTTTTTACAGGTTGTCAGAACTCAGCTTGAACTGGCACAGCTCAAGGGTGATATCGAGAAGAAAATCGCCGAAAAGGATGAGGAGTTTGAAAGCTCGCGGTGAGTTGATGTACTTTCTTGCTTGTTTGATTGATTGATTGATTGATTGATTGGTTGGGATTGCAACAATACGATACTCGTGGATCACAGGCAGCAGTAGATGATGGAAGAAACACGGTGTTAACAGTCGTAATTGTGAGCGAGCTATCAAGCATCTGCAGTTATCTGCAGTTAATTCCCTATCAAACATAAGCTTCAGATTGCGAATGTTTGATGCTACGATCATTACTTCCAGATTTGATGCTGTATACATTTTAATCCTCCAGAAAGAACCAGGCTCGCGCCGTGGATAGCGTGCAGGCATCTATCGAGATCGAGAGCAAACAGAAGGGAGAAGCGCAGAGAGCAAGGAAATTCCTGGAAGGACATCTCAATGAGGTTGAGGTTCAGCTGGAGACCGCCAACAGGTCCAACGCTGAGGCCAGGAAGACCATTGCCAAGCTGCACTCTCAAATCCAGGAGATGCAGGTATCTACAGGTCTTCGGTGTCTTTTACACCCTTCTTGCATAGGCGAAGTAATTGTACAGTACATCTCATTTACAACTTAAACGTGCTGGAGATAATCTGTACTGATTGCAACTATACTTCTGGTATATACAATAACATTAACAAATGAAGACAATAGATGTTCTCTCCTCCTTCAGGTTACTATCGACGACGAACAGCGACAGCGTGATGAGATCCGTGAGCAGTACAACATGTCCGAGCGCAAGTGCCAGATGCTGGTGGCCGAAGGTGATGAGGTGGGTACATGGATAAACTAAACGAGTTGGAATTTATGCATTGCATAAAAGGGACAAAACAGTGATGTTATATTGCACTTTTGAAGCGCATTTCCGATTTTAAGGACAACTTTTATTCCAAGGTTCGCGGTGCACTGGACAACGCAGAGAGAGCTCGTAAGGCCGCTGAATCTCAGCTGGTGGAAACCAACGAGAGGCTTGGTGAGCTGAGCACACAGAACTCAGCCCTGTCCGGACACAAGCGCAAGCTGGACGGTGACCTGTCGCAGATCCAGTCCGAACTGGAAGAGGTCATCGGTGATCACAAGAGTACCGAGGAGAGGGCTAAAAAGGCCATGGCTGACGTATGTAAAGGCGACGTTCTTGTACTGTATGTCCCTTTTTCTTATTCGAAAAGCTTTGTATAAAATACAATTGACGAAAATATCTATTTATATCCTATAAATCAGACCTCCCGTATGGCCGAAGATCTGCGTGTGGAGCAGGAGAACTCTCAGCACGCCGAGAAGGTCAAGCGCACCATGGAGGCCAACCTGAAGGATCTGCAGCGCCGCCTGGATGAGGCTGAGGCCATCGCACTCAAGGGAGGCAAGCGCGCCATCCAGAAGCAGGAGAACAGGGTAAGTGTGGAGTTATGTTGGTATCTGATCTTTGAAGGGGAAGAAATGTATTACATTTGCATAAGGCAGGTAGATCTTGAAAGGACAATAATCAGATACCAAACCTGTTGTGAAATTGTGAGTAACGGACAATTTTCATTTAAGGGGCATTACGATCATTGCATAATTGTTCAGGCTTTCAATATCGATTCAAATGTATTTTACGCCGTCATATGGCTAGATCCGCGACCTGGAGAACGACATTGCCCAGCAGAGCCGCCTGCACCAGGAGGACCTGAAGCAGCTGCGTAAGAACGAGCGCCGTCTCAAGGAGATGAGCTTCCAGGCCGAGGAGGACCGCAAGAACCAGGAGCGCATCCAGGAGCTGGTCGAGAAGCTGCAGCTGAAGATCAAGACCTTCAAGCGCCAAGTGGAGGAGGCTGTAAGTATCTCCCTCTCAACAATTTAAAGTTATGATAATGCTGTTCATTGCATTTTGCGTGTCACGAAATTTACAATTTTCTCTCAAAGTTTTATCTACATGTATATCTATCACCTGACATTCCAACGATATCCAATTACTTTTCATTGGACACAGGAGGAGCAGGCATCGTCCAACTTGGCCAAGTACCGCAAGGCCCAGCACGAGTACGAGGACAACCTGGAGCGTGCCGAGATTGCAGAGGGATCCCTCAACAAGCTTCGCTCCAAGTCTCGCGTGTAAACCGACAGCCACTTGTGAAATTGTTTCACTTTTCAATTTAGATGTTTGATCACCTCAATCTGCTCTGTCTTTCGTTTCCTCCGTTGGTGGTTTTCTGAAATAAAATGTAGTCTCACTATAAATAAACTTTGTCTTTCCTCACTAAATTTATTTTCAAAAATTCAATCTCTGCAACTGGATTAAAAAAACGTAGGTTTACTCCCGGGCGTTTCGAGTGACATCCATCCATCTTCAGCGTCACTAAAATGTACTGGCAGAAAAATTCATTACATCTAACTGGAAAAACCGGTTGAACTTGTCAAAGCCACCAATTCATAATGATCGAATGCAAATGCAACTCATTTGAGTGTGCAAATGAAGAAGGCTGATGGAGATCGACCGGTCACTCGAATCGTCCAGTGAACCTTTAAAATCCAGCTATGTTACATTGTCTTTAAATATGGTTAACGGTATTCTCTTTGACCCAAAAATATGAAGCCCTAGCTAGCTGTGTCACCCAGTAAAATTATCACAGCGTTAAGTAGAAAGATCACACCAGCCAGAAGAACAAGACATTTCCTAGGCACATCATGGCAGACAACAGAAAGTTATCAATAAGCTGTAAAACTGGACACCATTAAGCTGATCTGAGAATTGAATTGATAAAAAATTGAAAATTGATAATGATACCGAGATAGCATCTAACACATACAAGACTTTCCTTATAAAAAAAAAACCTCGAATTCTACAAAAGATTGTTCTCCGGTATGAAGGGAATTGGCAGTAGGATATAGGGACGGGCAGAAATTAAGATATATTGGATTGTTTTCTCAACTCTCTGATTTTCCACTTGACATTGTATCAGAAACACTATATTTCCCTCTAACCATGGATCACTGTGCAAGCAATCTAACGCCTAAAACTACCTTATATATGGACACAGTGAAGACAGGAGTACAGCGGTAATGGACAGGTCACCTTACAGCTGCAGCGACCGATGCAAAATTCAGGCAGCATCGAAGTCATCTTGGAATAGGACAAGGCAAGCCATAGAAAGTATATCAAAGATTGCAGGCGAAACTGTGAAACGTAAGATGCGTCACTTACTACATTGACGCTTGCTACCATATGCTGCAAAGCAGCTGACTGAAAGCGTATGCTCTCAAAACTACACTAAATCTATTCTAATCTATCTGTTCATGGGCACACGCAGAAGAGACCTTTAAAGTTGGATTGTCGTCATAAGATTATAGCAAAACAAACTTACAATGTCAATGAAAAGGTTACATGTGCAATCGTTTTACTTTACTGATACCCTAAATATAGGTACAAACTATGTTGGGCTCGCAAAAACTTAGGTGCTGTGTGGGGTGCTGATAATCTGTCATACACAGATCACTGATAACTTCCACACAATATGACCCTAGTAAGCCGTCGGAATCCTACTCTACTTTAGTGTCTGACCGAAGAGCCTGGAGGGAGTCAAATGACAGACCACACGTAGTCATACATGTAGACATTTGACGACGGTGTGCTGTTGGTTATACATCATTAAATTTACATCATTAGAATTGAACTGCAAAGTTCTAGTCACTGTTTGAACAGTGTACAGTCACCGTTTCAATGTCGAAATTTATACGCATATCAGTTACTGTGTATTAATGACATTAATGATGCTATTCTAATATCTGTTTTAGGCGTAGAGTAGGGCGGCCCTTCTCCCAAGAATACCCCGTCATTGACAGCCAAGGCAGATGATTGCATTTAGGCCCCTTTCTGCCATGCCCAACATATCGTATAAACCGAATTTTGCGGCGCGCAGCTGTACTGGTGCTGTACTATTAGGAAGCAACTCGTAAAAATCACCTCGAACCTGAAACCTTTTTTGATGAGATATAAAGGAAAGGTGACGAGAACGAATTTGCAAAACTGCCTTAGGTCTCATTCTGACAGCTTAAAGGGGTATTTTGATCAATGAGGGTATTCAATATGCCTAGTCAAACATTACAGTGTACTAAAGGACAAAAAAAGTATTCTTGCGCCAATGGTTATTGATATGGATAATGTTAGCTATTCGCTACAATGCATCTGAAATAATGACACCAGAATCTACGTTTAAGGAACAAAGAATCAACTTCACTTGTGAATACACTGACCTTCTCTTCCACCACCTCCACCACTAAAAGCGAAATACTTGAGTATAAACTCCAAAAATCGTGGTGCGCGGCTGACGGGTTACTATAAATGATGGTCGGTATTTCGGTTTGGAAGCGCGCGCATAGCAGCATCTTCAACTTCACCTTCATCAAAACATCGCTGCGTCATTGGATGCCATCTAAGCACATTTGACGGCAAATATGTGGAGAACTCAAGTTATGTAGTCAAAGCAACTTCATTACTGGCGACAAACTTGTAAATGACCAGAAAAGAAAACGTTTTTAAGAAAATATTTCTTATCCGTGAAACTTTCGATAGAAAACCACCTAAGTCACTTTTCTTTAATTTCGCTTATTCGTCGAAATATCCCTGCACTGCCAAGCTTTATACTATTTGTATCCCCATAAGATGGACGCGTTTTTCCAAAAGCTCAGAACTATCGGAAAAGCTACCAAATAGTACCAAAAAGTAGATAAATAACCAACAGTATGGATTTGAATCCTGATATAACTCGAAGTTGTTACTCACAACGCACAAAAATGTCAATACAAAAATGCGACTTACACATGGTCGTCAAAGTGAGAACATCGTGCATTTTAGCTTGAATGAACGCAAGGCTTATTGAAGCAACGCATTTCGAATACTCAACTCACAACAGGAGCGAATGATGTAAAGGAAATAAGTTTACAAACGTTCAGATCCAAGTTTTTAGTATTTAATTACTTCTGACTAACAAGGAAATACATTTAAGAGATCAACTAAAATAAGCCTAATCCAGTCTTGAAAAATGAAGTTTTTCAGATAAAACCAGGTACAGGCTGCTAGAAGTGAAGAATACTTGGAATCCAACATCGGGGGTTCATTGCTATAGGTTTCGGGAGCGCTTAGTTTCAACAAAGACACATACAGAATATATCTTAAAGAAGTCGAACATGCCCGTAAAATTGAGGTCTACAAACAAGTAATTCCAAACTTGTTGCCGCCGCGTATTGATATAGTCAAGATCATAATTCTAATCATTTCATAGGTTACAAATACGTTTTAAGTTTTAAGGCGAGGTTAAAGTCATGATTTTAGCTGCTCAATTTGTACCTTCCAAAGAAATGCATCGTTTTAACAATCTGCACGTCTACAAGTAATGTTGACCATTCCCTGCATATCATCGTACTACATTAAGGAAGCTAATGACACGCTCCAAATGAAAATGACTTACTCTTTTTCGCCGACACAGCTAGAAGAGCTCCAACGTCGTACAGTTTGATATGATTTTCAACTATAATAATTAGTAACAACAAAATAAAGATCGCGGTGGATGCATATGCTCTCTGCCGGGTGGTGTTTTTTAGCCAGCGCGTAAGTGCTAATATTGCAAAACGTCTTTCTTGAGTACAAGAGCAGCTGAGTCAATCTGAGGGATTTCAGATTTGACAGCACTTATGTGAAGATTTCGTGAGGTATGTATGACGAGACAAATTCACGGCTATTGCGAGACACATGTGGGACAATTGCTGCAAAAGAATGCAAAGAATGGGCCTAAAGTATATGTTCCAAGATACATGTTCAATTTGGTCAAAAACAAGTTGTGCGAATGTATCAACGTAGGATTTTCAGAAAAGAAAATTAGATAAAAGAGCAACCCGTCGCTTAATTACCCTAAGGGTAATTTGGAATGACTACTCCGCCCTTCATTTGATAAAAGGAAAGTCTACATCACTGAATCTCCAGCCATAGTATCTTTCATGAAACGGGTCGCCATGTCAATCTGGTCAGCCATTTTGTTGATTGCAGAGCGCCCGAGGTTTCAAAGCACTAATTTGAAGTTTGGTATCATGTAAATGTGGAAATACCGAATGTCTGTCTTTTTTCACACAGCTTTCACATCTAGGACAACATGGTACCACTGGTATTGGGTTACAACGAAATCCATACCGCTTAAAACTTGATTGTGGAGCAAAGTCAAGCTTGTGTGCTCCCTCTGCGAACATTTCCATTTAACATAGACGTGTTAACAAGTGAAATATATACATGAACTCACAGTAAACGTTAACAGCAGGCCATAACCTTGTAGACGAACTTTTAGCGCTGTACATACCCGACAAGCTGTAGAATGTGAACTTTGCAATGTGATGTTTTTCTTGTGGTAATTCTAGATGGCGTTCAGCGCTATATGACCTAGTCAGCACCTGCTTCCAAACCGTCTGATAACGGTAAAAATACATTAACATTTAGGGTATGTGAAGTCTGTTTTCATTCGGTATTATTAGACCATGAAATTGCTAAGTGTTCCATACATTTGAACACAGCTGCGACAGCAATCAGTCAAGTTTGCTAATTGTAGAGTGGCCTTGAACATCGAATTAACGAAGCGACCAATAGAACGAAGGACCTAATTGTTAACTCACCAATAGAGCATCATGCAAGTGCTTCCATGTGCTTAAACGGCACATTACTGTGACATATCATGCTCATGAGATTCGCGTATATAAGACGGGACGGCCACTAATCTTTCACAGCTTTGCCAGTTGAAGGTAAGTGTTTGGAGATTATGTGAATACATCAAGCGTACATTTCACTTTATGTGATATCTCTTACCACGAAGTATTATAAACCCTAAATTGTTTTGGCATCAGAATTGGTGCCATGGACTCGCTTAATTCATTTGAAAAAACATTATTTCCTGCTCTAGTTCAAGTTTAAAGCGTTTTCTTAACATTCCAACAATCTATTGTATTTTTTTTTAGTTAAACTGAATCTATCCTTTATATCGCATAAAATGATATCTCATAAAGATCTCTCATATCCTTAATATCGCATATAGTGATATCTGTTACCACGAAGTATTATAAACCCTGAATTGTTTTGGCATCAGAATTGGTACTAGTTTAATTTCATGGAAAAGCGATATTATTTCCCGGTCTAGTTCAAGGTCAAACAATTTATTCCATTATGCGTTTAACTGAATATATCCTTTATATCGCATAAGATAAATAAATACTTCAACAACCTCTATCCCCGTCCCGCCAGCTGCAGTCTCCTCTTCTTTCTCCTTGGTGTGAGTCTCCAACCAAAGAGCCACCATGCCTGCCTACGGTCCGTCACTCATGGACCAGCCGTCCGAATGGTTCCTCGCGGGGAAACCGGACGTCATGCGAGCGCTGAAGACGGCTCCCTACGACCCCAAGAAGAACTTTTGGGCTCCTGATAAAAAGGAGATCTTTGTCAAGGTCGAAGCCAAGAGCGAGAAAGGTGATGACGTCACCTGCGTGGCTGCTGGAGGAGCGGTGAGTTTGTTTTGTCAGAGGCTAGTCATTGTCAAACTAACTTTCACTGTTTGATCATCATTTTTCGTTGCTTGTTGTTCATTGAGTACTATGCTTACACAGTTATCGGACGCTGTAGTATGGTGACATCATGTGACTTCCTGTTATATATCTGAGTTCTGTAAACTTGAAGATATGAAGTTTCAAATTTCCACAACTGTTGTCATTAAGAAGACAAACAGCCAATTACAGGCCGGCCTATTCCATACCTCTAGTCCACAAATAAATGTTTTCAAAATTTGCACATTCGGCTGGCGTATCCGTCCAACCAACCAACCGTGCCAACCACGAATTAATCTCTGACGATATCCTCCCAAACCCATTCCTAACCATGGTTGGGGGAAGGAAGGGAGGCCATGTTCGGCTACTTGTAACGAGGGCTCCATTGTGTTTAAAGATACGAAGTTTTGAAGTTTCGAATTTCTTTCCCACCAGACTGTTGTCGTCAAGAAGTCCAAGCTGTTGCCGCAGAACCCCTCCAAGTTCGCCTGCGCAGAGGACATGGTGAACATGACCTTCCTGCACGAGGCCGCTGTGCTGGGGAACCTGAGGGAGCGTTATGAGAACACTCTCATCTACGTGAGTATCATTGAATTAAGTGGTCCACATGAGTAGCTGCATTTTACACTCTGTGAATAGACCCGCTTATCCGTCAAAATTCTTTCAAAAACAAATCTCAAAACAAAATGACCTTCAGAGTTCAAGTCAGTTTGAAACCGTATCTTCACATGCGAAAAAATTAGTTATTATTTTGATAATTTGCAGAGTAACCAAACGGTTTGGACTAAAAGATAAGTGGAAGAATTATTTCAAATTTACATTTCAAGACAAGAACATCATTCAAAAAGTTCCTATTTTTTCTAGACCTACTCCGGCCTGTTCTGCGTCGTGATCAACCCATTCAAGCTTCTGCCCATCTATACCCCGAACGTGGTTGACACGTACCGCGGCAAGAGGCGTACGGAGGTGCCGCCCCATCTCTTCTGCGTGGTGGACAATGCCTACCAGAACATGTTGGCAGGTGAGTCAGTAGGGCTTTATGCTTACCTTTAAAGTCTAACTCATGCTTGTGATGAAAGGACCTTAAGGATCTACCAGTAAATTGCTCGAGTAAATACCAACATAAGATGGAAAATGAATTTCGGTTGGTTAAAACAAGTCGCCAGGGATGCCATTCAGAGGACGTATGTGTTCCCGGACAGTGTTCTGGGGTAGGCTTGTAGGCTTGTAGGCTTGCATGTTTTAGCTGATGCTGTTATTTGCTTTTGGAATAAACTCGGTACATTTATTCATTTTGCAAATTGCATGGTGAATGCTTCTAGCAATTATCTTACTATGTAAAAAGAGGAATTCTATAGGAAAATGACCATAAAACCTTGTATCTACCATGTCTACTAATCGGTATGTTTGTTATCCTTCTTTTAGAACGCCAGTGCCAATCTTGCCTCATCACGTAAGATCTTTTCATAGTATATGTAATTTTAAAGTTTCTTGTACTATTGACTTTATTTAATCTAAATACTGTTCAACGTTCTCGACAAAATATACTCCATTGTAACTATGATACATTTTGCCTCTAAATCAGCGGCGAGTCTGGTGCCGGGAAGACTGAGAACACGAAGAAGGTTATTGCGTACCTGGCCATGGTTTCCGGAACTCCCGGTGGTGGCCAGGAGAAGAAGGCAAGTCTTTAATACAAAAGCGTTAAACATATACTGGCAAGGGACTCGTTTTAAAAAAAGGCTAGCACAGCTTTAGCCATTTAGTTGGGTACTTTTGCATCAAAGCTCAGCGATGGTGCCATAAAAAAGAGTAATACTGTTCATGAACATTTCTCGCCAAAGGTTTCAATGTTCATAATTGGTTCCCGTCGCGGTTTCCGACAGTGGTTCTACAGAACTGACAGAACTAGCAAGATGATATTTGACTTAGAATATCTTTGCAGAAGAATCGCAAATGATCGTCTACAAATACGTCAATATTACACATATCTATAGTTATTATATGTTTGCTTGTTTTACTATTTCTACAGATCGGTCTAGAGGAGCAGATCGTGCAGACTAACCCTGTACTGGAGGCTTTTGGTAACGCCAAGACTGTGAGGAACAACAACTCCTCCCGATTCGTAAGTACAGCAGGCTACTTTCTAGTGACCTTAAATGCGATTACCATTATATTATGATGATAAAGATACCAATAGTGTAAATATTGCTTTGCAGCTTGAATGTCAGATCATTCCAAGTACATATGTACTGCATTTATTCATTAGTACATGTCAACCTCCAATAAAAAACATTTTTTTCTGTGTTAACTATGTAATAAGAAGACGGTAAAAGCTTTCATGTTTTCATTGACCACCTCCAGGGTAAATTCATCCGTATCCACTTTACGAAACCAGGCAAGCTGTCCGGAGCTGACATCGAAAGTTGTACGTACCGTGATTCCTATTCATTCCTTACAAGCTTACTGAAAGCTAACTCAGTATTGATTGACTATTTCAACCACAAAATTCCTTCAAATAAGACAGTATTCTATCGAGTAACGCATCATATCCACGTACTGTGACTGTTTATAGCGCCGTGATAACAAATGATTTTGCAAAGCAGGACAGGTATGAACATGTTCATTAGTAATGTTCATACATTGTTGTTAAAAAGTTTCATGTTTTCTAAAAAAATTGGGGGTCATTCAAAGGTATATATTTAGAATATCTTTTAAGTTAGTCATGGTATTATTTAACATATCACAAATCATCAAGATGCAATAACGTTACACCATTAATAGATACATACATTTAAGTCACTCACTTTTTTTAATACATCCAGACCTGCTGGAGAAGTCCCGTGTTGTGGATCAGCTGCCCGGCATGGAGCGTGGTTACCACATCTTCTTCCTGATCATGTCCAACGGAATCCCGGCTGTCACGGGTAAGGAACGCCCAAGTGGCTAACGCTACGTAGATGGATGAACAAAAACGGGAAAACTGCTATAGATAGCTTACCTGCGAAAACTGTTATAGATAGCTTAACTTCGTTTACAGTAAAAAAAATAGCTTCACAACTTGTTACAAGTACTAATACAAATGTACGCTTTAATTAGCCGATGTTCATAGTAATGCATAATGTAATTTTGATAAGATACGAAAAATGGCGTTCACCAAAAAAAAATTCACGCAAGCTTAGTCGAAATATTCATCACACTTTGTTGTTTACAGAATGGGGCAGCTACGTGAAGTGTGTATTAACCGTGATTCAATCCTATTTCTCTTTCATACAGAGCGCATCATGACTGGCACGGACCCCTCCCAGTATCACTTCATCAAGGAGGGTGTGTACACCGTGGCAGGTATGAACGACCAGGAGGAGATGGGCCTGACCGACGAGGGTTTCGACATCCTGGGTTTCTCGAACGAGGAAAAGAACAGTGTGTACGACTTCTGTGCCGGCATCCTGCATATAGGAAATCTGACATACGTAGACAAGAAAGACCAGGGAGACTGCGAAGATCCTGCTCGTAAGTTCTCGCTGTTCCAACATATCTCAATATTTACATCGTTGCCACTCAAATTTAAAAATGAAACTTGGTTATGACTTCACGTGGGTTACCGGCTATCATGTATGTTGTGGTAAAACAAAGCTTCCTATTCTGTACTATATAGGTGGTAAAATCTTTTCGCCTTTGTAAAGACCAACCATCCAAATAATTATGTTTTATGTGAGATCATACCAAAACAATCCGTTACCTATTATCACTTTACAGCTGCGGAGAAAGGAGGCCGTATGTTCGGCGTCGATGGCATGCAACTTTTGAACAACATCTTGAAGCCACGTGTCAAGGTCGGCAACGAGTTTGTGACCAAGGGCCAGACAGCTCAACAGTGTATGAACTCCACTAGTGGCTTGGCCAAGGGCATCTATGGCAAGATCTTCAAGTACCTGATCGACAAGTGTAACGAGACACTGGCTACTGAGCACGAGAGAGCCTTCTTCATTGGTGTGCTGGACATTGCTGGCTTTGAGATCTTCGAGGTGAGCTTTTTCAGACAGTAACACGAAAAAGTGACAAAAATTGACAGTGAAAGTGACAGAAATGATACCCATATCAAATAGTAGATGGTGTCTCTAGTTTCTGTAAATAGATTTCATGTTTCAAATTTGTTTATCCAGCTCAACAGTCTCGATCAGATCTGTATCAACTACACCAACGAGAAGCTGCAGCAGTTCTTCAACCACCACATGTTCGTACAAGAGCAGGAGGAGTACAAGGCTGAGCAGATCGAATGGACATTTGTCGACTTCGGTATGGACTTGGCCGCCTGCTTGGAGCTGATCGAGAAGGTTAGAGGAGTTCTTTGTTTTTGGCGGTGAAAAGCCTTCAGCAAAAGCAGGTAAATGTGTAAAAATAGTTACAAATAAAGACGTCATATACTGACGTATGACTCAAAATTCCCGGCGATACACTGTCAAAGTCACCTTAAAGAAAGATTACATTTACTATGACATTTCATGACATTCGGAGGACTTTGGTCATTGTGAAGTCTTCCCGTGAACCATAGAAAGCCATCATCTTGGTGCATTTTGCACTTACCGGTCTTGGCTGTTAACATTTGGACTCTACGTCACCAGATGTATACAATGATGTGTGTTTACAGAAAGGAGGTCTGCTGCCAACGCTGGAGGAACAGTGTATCATGCCTAAGGCCTCTGACCAGACCTTCATCGAGAAACTGCACAACACTCATCTGGGCAAGCATCCCAAGTACGGCAAGCCCAAGCCAGGCAAGAAGAAGTACGAGGCTCACTTTGAGCTGGGTCACTACGCCGGACCTGTGGCCTACAACATCTCCAACTGGCTGGACAAGAACAAGGACCCAGTGAACGAGAGCGCTGTCATCACGCTGAAGGGCAGCAAGAACCCACTCATGCCTTTCATTTGGGCAGACTACCAGACAGCAGAAGAGCAGGCTGGTCAGTTATCTTCGTATAACTGTCTGTTTTACTGATGCTTTTAAATATAGTTCTTTGAGTCAGGTTACCCGTGTAATGTTAGTTACACATTATTTCAACTTAATCTTGCAGCTGACAAGAGCGGTGGCAAGAGGAAGAAGAGTGGCTCCATGCAGACTGTGACCAGTGTTCATAGGGTAAGATGTTATCCAGCAAATAACACATAACAAATATCTAATTTGATTGTGAGTGAAAGGTACTTCAATATCTCTTGCATCGCTTACGCCTCAATTGAAACACATTGCTTCGTTAATTCACTATGTATTTTCAATTCAAACAGGAGCAACTTGGTGCCCTGATGGCCAACCTCCACGCCACCTACCCCAGCTTTGTGCGTTGCCTGATCCCCAACGAAATCAAGACTGGTGGTATCATCGACGGGCCTCTGGTCTTCAACCAGCTGACTTGCAACGGTGTACTTGAGGGTATCCGTATCTGCCAGAAGGGATTCCCCAACAGGAGCATCTATGCCGACTTCTTCGACAGGTGCAAAAGATACATTGTATGATGGCTTGGTATATGTGCCTTTGCAGCCAATGTCAAATACATGGCAGTAGAAAATAATCTGGTTACCTTAGCTTTAGCCGCTAGAAGATGTCATGTATATAAAAATTCCATCTTCACCTACAGGTACAAGGTCCTGGCCGCTGACTTGTTCGACCCCAACGAATTCTTGGAGGGTAAGGAAGCCTGCCAGATGATCTTGGACAAAATCAAGCTGGAGAAGACCAGGTATTCCTGTGGTCTCAACAAGGTGTTCTTCAAGGCTGGCACCCTGGCTATTCTTGAGGAGATCCGCGAGGAGAAGGTCAACGAAATCTATGTGAAAATGCAAGCTCGTGCACTTGGCAAGAGCGCGAGAAAGAAGTTCATGAAGATGTTCGGTGCAAGGTGAGTTGTCTATTTTTCCATAATGACGTTATAGCTTTTACCAGCAAAGACAAAGTTCTCTCTGTGCTAATGTTGATACGAATTTTAGGTTACACAGATTTTGCCTACATTAACTTCGCTTGATAAATGCTACCTAGTACATGTACATGCTTGTTCCAGATATAATAAAGGGTTAATGCCCCGGCCCGAGGTGTATATGGTGAGATAATCCCTGGTCAGGTGCGATAACCACCGAATAAACCACCGAGGTCGCAC
>NC_049983.1:18102759-18107253 GCF_000003815.2 Branchiostoma floridae | reverse complement strand
CAGGGATTATCTCACCATATACACCGAGGATAAGGCGGGGCATTAACGTTATTATCATATAGCCTACCCAAACTGACCCATTTAAGCACCAAATTCCTTTATTCAAGACTTCCAAGGCTTGACATAAAGACAAATTCCCTTCTGCTGGGACAAGTGTGTTGCTATTCAATCCTAAGTTATAGTTGTACATATTCAATAAATTTGAAGGAATGTAAACAGTAATAATGTTGAGAAAATGGTGCCGGTGTCGATTCATTCTGACCAATCAGGGGAGCGATACCCACCTGCCTGGCCTGAATCTACGTGTTACGGCGTCATAACCAACGTGGAACGGGGCCTTCTGATTGGTCCGCGGCGCCTGGCTATATGATAATGTTATTTATCTCATTTTAGGGCTGCTGTCGGCACACTGCAACGCAACATCCGTGCATGGTTCAGGCTGCGCGATGACTGGTGGATCAAGATGTACCAGAAGCTGCAGCCCAAGCTGACTGGAGGCATGGCAGAAGAACTTCTCAAGGAAACCAAGATAAAATTCGCGGTATGTTACTAAACGATAGGGTTGTCATCAGCCATTTCTTGAGCGTTAGTACCAACAAGCTAATTACCAACAACATAATTACGACATTCGAAGACGAGCTGTTCCATGAATTGTAATGTAGAACCGACACAACAATTATCACATTCGTGTTCCTGATCAAATATGGCGATCTGAATGTAGCCGATCAGTCAACAGTATACAGCACTGTCAACTACAAGAGAACTAAACTCAACCCTTCTGTATATAAACACTTTGTGTGTGTGTCATGTTTGCTGGTGATTGTGAGCTCAAGATTATGCTAACTCCATTTTTATTTAGGCAATGGAAAAACACTACGAGAAGGTTACCAAGGATCGTGCTGAGTTGCAAGCAAAGTATAACGACGTCCAAGCCGCCAAGGACAAGATCAATGAGCTTCTTTTCAACGTAAGATTATTATATTTCTATCTACGTTGTGATACTATGGTGGTATAGAAACCAAGGTATAATCAATTACAATAATGGCCAACCTTTTGTATAGCTTCATAAAGTATCTATACCCATCCATGGTTTAAATGAAGGGAAACTATTAATAGCATGTCGTGTGCACCCAAGACATGTTCGGATATTATTGCCGTGACCATCATTAGAATTAGATTTTCTCTGTATTGAATCGACTATCATAGTATCCTACCAAAACTGTTTAAATTCCTTCCACAGGAGAGAGACATCATGCTGAACGGCGAGGAGCGCGTGAACTCCCTGCTGAAGGAGAAGGCAGAACTGGACGCCCAGCTGCAGGAAATCGAGGAGCGCGTGGAGGATGTGTCCGACCAGAACAGGCAGATGGAGTCCAAGAAGATGAAGGTGCTCCAGAAGTATACCACGTCTACATAAACATGACCAAGCTGTCCTTGAAGAGCAACATCATACATAAGGCCCAGTTTTAATTGACATTTCAACTCTAGCATCTTTACAACCGTACCAAGCGTAGATTAGTACTTCATCGAATACATGTACAAGAAAAGGATATGTTGGCTTTCGTAGAGTTCCAAGTCTGTGTTACTGTTACACCAGAGTTATACATTCTTTCATTCCTTGTCCATTGATCCATTTTGTATTACTTTCATTTACACAGGCGGAGCAGGAATGCGACGAAATGAGAAAGGAGATTGAATCCATCACACTGAAGCTGAACAAGAGGGAGAAGGAGAAGCAGGAGGTGGAGGACAAACTGCGCGCCATGACTGAGGAGGTGGCCGTGAACGACGAGCTGGTCGGCAAGCTCGGCCGGGAGAAGAAGAAGCTGGAGGAGCTCAATGCGGTAGGCAGTAATCTATTGCTTCATTGCATTGTTCGTAAAAACGAGAACCACTGGAGACATTAATGCAATGCGTATTGACCCTTGTAGGGCCCACACTAGTAAATAGTTATAGACATTTAATGTAGGCGATGAGGTCACTTACATCCTATTTGATTTATTTCAGCAAACCCTGGATGACCTCCAGTCCGAGGAAGACAAGACCCAGAACCTCACCAAACTCAAAGTCAAGCTGGAGCAGACCTTGGATGACGTAAGATATACATTGTGTTCAAATCAAAAACACCATCCTGCGAATATTTTCGATTCCTGGGACAGTGAGTAGTTAACAAAGCTATACGTCCTCGTCTTCTGCATGTTCATATAAGCTGTGATTTTGTTCTAATTACCTTCCGCAAAAGTGAGATGCTTACTCGATTCCTTCAGCTTGAGGACAATCTTGAGCACGACAAGAAGATCCGTGCGGATGTTGACCGCGTCAAGAGGAAGCTGGAGAACGACCTGAAGAACGCCCAGGATCTGGTGGTTGAGCTGGAGCGTTACAAGGTCGAGCTGGAGGAGAAGTACAAGAAGTAAGTGAATTGCATCTAATCAGATATACTATTCAAATTTCATTTGTTTTGACTTCATTCAAATGTCAGTATCTAATACGCCATTCAAAACGATCCCTTTGAATGACCCATATAGGAAGGAGTTCGAGATCAACGCCCTGAACACTAAGGTTGAGGACGAGACTTCCCAGGCAACTCAGCAGCAGAAGAAGACTAAGGAGCTGCAGGGCAGGATCGAGGAGCTGGAGGAGGAACTGGAGACAGAAAGAGCGGCTCGTGCAAAGGTACGGTACACGAGTAAATCAAAAGAATCAACATTCTAAATTTGCGCATTATGCGAAAACCCCACGTTTTCATGATCATTAGTACAACTGACCATTCCTATTATTAAATGTACGCAGGTACTGGTTGCCAAGTTATATTCCCGCAAATTTCGTTAGTGTACTGTTATGATACCACAAATATTAATCAAATATCAATCAACAAATACAGCTCGAGAGGCAGCGTGCCGAACTCTCGCGTGAGTTGGAGGACATCGGTGAGAAGCTGGAAGAATCTAGCGGTGCCACAGCTGCCCAGGTTGAGCAGAACAAGAAGCGCGAGGCCGAGCTCCAGAAGGTAACAAATAGTCTATTTCTGTTCACTTTATCAATAGCATCCATCAATCTCGGTTACCTCCCTCAGAACCAACCTCCTCTTACATAAATAAAATAATTATAATGATGCACAAAACGGAACGTATTTTACATTGGACAACGCATGTGATCACATAACAGGTTCGTCGTGAGTTGGAGGAGGCTACCATTGGCCATGAAGCTGCCACCGCCAGCTTGAGGAAGAAGCACAACGACACCGTGGCGGACATGACTGAGTCAGTCGAGAACCTGCAGAGGGCCAAGACCAAGCTGGAGAAGGAGAAGAACTCCCTCAGGGTGGAGGTCGATGACCTGGCTTCTAACGTTGAGCAAGTCACCAAGCAGAAGGTTGGTGCAATGATATATCCGTGCCTATGCCTTTTTTATTCCTACATTACGATAGTGAATATGAGTTTCTATTTGACAATGTTTCATCATTTATCAAATATAAAAATGCATTTTGATGATAGACCCGCATCATCACCCTTGCTACCGTGTCTTGTCGCATTTCCTATTCCTTATGTATAAAAACTCTGTTTCAGGTCCAAGCTGAGAAAATGAACAAGCAGCTTGAGGATCAATACGTAGAGGCTAACCAGAGGCTGGAGGAGAATGCCCGTGTCGCACAAGAATTGGGATCACTGAAGACACGCCTGACCGCCGAGAACAACGACCTGCAGCGCCAGCTGGAAGAGTCAGAAGGAGTCGGGAACCAGCTCAGCAGGTACATGATTGGAGATTCGAAAAAAAATGGCACAACATGTCGTCTAGTCATTGTATTCAATGAAGTGATAAAAACTATAAATGACTTATCATTTTTCTTATTCATAGAACCAAGAGCATGCTCACACAGCAGATGGAGGAAGTCAAGCGTCAGCTCGAGGAGGAGACCAAGGGCAAGAACGGCCTAGCTCACCAGCTGCGTGCTACTCAGTCCGACTGCGATGCTCTGCGTGAGTCCCTGGAGGAGGAGCAGGAGGCCAAGTCCGAGATTCAGCGCAATCTGGCCAAGGCTAACTCTGAGGTGGCGGCCTGGCGCTCCAAGTACGAGACCGACGCCATCCAGAGGACAGAGGAGTTGGAGGAGGCCAAGAAGAAGCTGGCAGCCAGACTGCAAGACGCTGAGGAGCAGGTTGAGTCCGCCAACGCCAAGTGCGCCAGCCTGGAGAAGACCAAGAACAGGTTGGCTGGCGAGGTGGAGGACCTGATGTTGGATGTGGAAAAGGCCAACACACTGGCGTCTCAGCTGGAGAAGAAGCAGCGTCTGGTCGACAAACAGACCGCCGAGTGGAGGCAGAAGGCGGAATCTCTTGGCAACGAGTTGGAGACATCGCAGAAGGAGCACCGCGCCTACCAGACCGAGCTTCTGAAGCTGAAGAATGTCTTTGACGAGGGCGTTGAGGCCCTTGATGCCCTGAAGAAGGAGAATAAGGCTGTACAGGGTATGATTCAATATTTCTCTAGTAT
>NC_049983.1:18093245-18099758 GCF_000003815.2 Branchiostoma floridae | reverse complement strand
ATAGGAGCTCTTGAGATTGACAGGGCAAGGTTAGTGGGTGATCATTTCATCTTGAATTTGTGATAGATTCTCCTTTATGACAGTAGATATAATCTGTGGCATTGCTATAAGTCGAAAGTATAATATGTGCACACATGGCACTGCCGGTGCTCTCTGTCACTAGCAATCGATCATTTTGACTGATTTACTTTGGGAAAATGTTGTGCATATGATCAGCAATGTTTCCAAGCTATTAACATACCCTCGTCCAGCAACTTAAGCATAAATGGAACATTACACGGAGTGTCAATCCATGCCTGTATCCGATCAAAGTGCACACGTAGTATACACGTATTTCATGGTTCACCCTCCTCAACAGCAACAACATTGGTTTGATTTAACATTTCACAGGTTGTCAGAACTCAGCTTGAACTCGCTCAGCTGAAGGGTGATATCGAGAAGAAAATCGCCGAAAAGGATGAAGAATTCGAAAGCTCGCGGTGAGTAGATGTACATTCTGACCCTAATGGAATGATAAAACTGACAAATCGGTGTAAAATGTGAAACACGTATCTAGCAAAGTTCTTATCGCAATTTCTCTTCAAATCATAAGATATAAAGTGCAATTTTTCTGTTACTTTTATACGACCATGTCTTCCGTTTCTGTATCTGTATATGTATCTATATAGCCAGTATAACCGCCCCCGGCGTAACACACCAGCTTCGCAGGCACGCGGGCGGCAGCAGCTAGTTATTACATATAATACATTACACTGAACGACCCATCAGACCTATCTTTTGCACATTTGCCTGCAAGCATTCTTTAAAACTATCCATAGAAGATGCCCCTACTGTGCTTGTGCTTGGTGATAACAAATTCCACTCTACGACAGTGCTGGGAAAGTACGGATTTTTCAACACATCAACCCTAGGTTGGTAACTCTGGTACTTGAAGGCATGACTGTTGTAACTGTATCTACTGCTGTATCTGTATCTGCTGTATCTGTTTCATACAACATATATTCTTGTTACTCTTAACACTCCAGTAAGAACCAGGCTCGCGCCATGGATGGCATCCAGGCCTCTATCGAGATCGAGAGCAAACAAAAGGGAGAAGCACAGAGAGCAAAGAAATTCCTGGAAGGCCATCTCAACGAGGTTGAGGTTCAGCTGGAGACCGCCAACAGGTCCAACGCTGAGGCCAGGAAGACCATTGCCAAGCTGCACTCCCAAATCCAGGAGATGCAGGTAACTACAGGTCTTTGGGTATTTACTACAGGTCTTGGTCCTTTTATGAACTAAAATGTGTTGCAGATGAATCAGATAAGAAACAAAAGCTATCCTCAGTATGATGATATACATTTCATTTCATTTCATTTACTTATCTAACCAGGCATCACATACAATTACTGAACTTCTGGTGAACAAATAAAAATAACACATATTGTTGTCATTTTCTTCCTACAGGTCAGCATTGACGACGAACAGCGGCAGCGTGATGAGATCCGTGAGCAGTACAACATGTCTGAGCGTAAGTGCCAGATGCTGGTGGCCGAAGGTGACGAGGTAGGTACTTGGGCCCTGGCTATGACGTAACCCAAAAATATGCACTATCTTTCACTACAGAAGAAGCGATGATTTTATTACGCTTTCATAGCGCATCCCCAATTATAACGGAAACATTTATTCACAGGTGCGAGGCGCACTGGACAACGCAGAGAGATCCCGTAAGGTCGCTGAATCTCAGCTGGTGGAAACCAATGAGAGGCTTGGTGAGCTGAGCACACAGAACTCAGCATTGTCCGGACACAAGCGCAAGCTGGACGGTGACCTGTCGCAGATCCAGTCCGAGCTGGAAGAGGTCATCGGCGATCACAAGAACACCGAGGAGAGGGCCAAGAAGGCCATGGCTGATGTATGTATAGTCGACACTCTTCCAATATGCTCATTTCAATTTAATGAGAGGCTTTAACCAATGTACACAAAACAAAACGATTTTCGATCCCCAATTTCGTATCTAAATATATCTAAATATCCTCCCAAACCAGACCTCCCGTATGGCTGAGGATCTGCGTGTGGAGCAAGAGAACTCTCAGCACGCCGAGAAGGTCAAGCGCACCATGGAGGCTAACCTGAAGGATCTGCAGCGCCGCCTGGATGAGGCTGAGGCAATTGCACTCAAGGGAGGCAAGCGCGCCATCCAGAAGCAGGAGAACAGGGTAAGTTCGGATCCACATTGGCATATGATCTTAAGAACAAGAGAATGAAAGAAATCTTTTTATCTGGTTATCTTAGATTTCCATTGGTAAGTCGCTGTTAGATAATAATTAGAAGCAAAACCATGTTACTAAGGTTTTCCCCGAAGGTTAATGATGTAGGCAACATTCTCTATGAAACGGTATTACGATTATTAGCTGATTGTTCAGGCTTCGAATCTTATTTTAGCTGAATTTCATAAATCTTATCTCATCTGTTAGATCCGCGACCTGGAGAACGACATTTCCCAGCAGAGCCGCCTGCACCAGGAGGACCTGAAGCAGCTGCGTAAGAACGAGCGCCGTCTCAAGGAGATGACCTTCCAGGCCGACGAGGACCGCAAGAACCAGGAGCGCATCCAGGAGCTGGTCGAGAAGCTGCAGCTGAAGATCAAGACCTTCAAGCGCCAAGTGGAGGAGGCTGTAAGTATCTCCCTCAACAACACTGCTTCGTGACTTGAAGATTTGAAATTAATTAGATTTCTACCATGATAGATAATGTGTCAAATACCTATTGTTTCACTTCACATTCCAACGATATCAAATTAATTGTCATTGGACACAGGAGGAGCAGGCATCGTCCAACATGGCCAAGTACCGCAAGGCCCAGCACGAGTACGAGGACGCCCTGGAGCGTGCCGAGATTGCTGAGGGCTCCCTCAACAAGCTTCGCTCCAAGTCCCGTTCTTAGATGAAGCGCCAGCCACTAGTGACATCGTTCACTTAGTATCGCAGCCTTCCCTTTCTCCTGTCTTGTCTTTCGTTTCATTGGTTGATACTTTCAGCTCAATCCAGTAATAAAATGTAGTCAAACCCTATCTGTGACGGCTTTGTTGTTTATCATTCATATCAAGTTTCGACGATAGATAGCAATATTTCACATTGAATCATTACAGGATATAGTAGTTTTCTTTTACGCAAACAGTTAATCTTACCTTAGCTTACGTTTCAATGCCTGTCAGACATCGTCCTCAGAGCTTCTAACTGGAATTTCGCTACTCCTCTCCTCTATCTATTACTTACGCCCCCTCACAGTCAATGACGCAGTTATTCCTGGCAATGTGGTCCGTGACCAAGGGTTTTTTTGTCCTCTCTTTGTACCTGTCTTTTTCTGAGATCTATATTTATCTGATAGTGTTCAGGCTGTCAGCCATTTTCCTTTATGCGTTCCTAAAGTATGGTCCCAAAGGTAATAGAGAAGACAACAGACGTATATGGTAAATTACAGAAGCAGCCTAGAAAAGGAAGGCAATCCCGGTGATGAACCGTGACGAGAGGGGGGGGGGTCACACTCAGCCACCTTTCGAATTGTGTTGTCGTTGCCAAAGCGCCACCTACATATAGCGGCGAGAAGCAGAACTCCAGTTAGAAGCTCTGCGGAAAAATTCTGACATCGAAACGTCAGCGAAAGGTGAGATAAACTGGATGTCTAACAGCAAACTCCTATATCCTGTGACCAACCAACCTGTGAATCTATCATCTGTCATCATGTCAGCCGGTACATCAGTGGCCCAAACGTAATAGAGAAATATTGATATCCAGTCCCGTGACTAATAAATATAATTGTATAATGTACATAATATCGACAACTGTGATAACATGAAACGATATACCAACAAGATAAAGAAAGACACTACAAAGGATCAAGGCGGTGCATCCTCAAAAGACATGAGCTTGACTTATACAAGTAACGATTTGGATTGTTGTCATTTCGATTCCCAGAATAGCCACAGACCGTGTCTGAAATGGAATAAATCATCCTATGTGGGTCAGTGATTAAGGTGCCGACATTCCGTCAACGCAAGGTAATGACTGTCATATATAACCATGTTGGATTATACATTTCTACAGTTAAAGTCCTCAAAACATTTCAGAGATTTCAACGTTAAATGGACTGAATTGAAATACCTAATATTTGAGGGCGTCTTTGAATAACTCTTTTCTTCTTCAGATTTTGCTTAAGATAGCAACTTCTATGCTGAAATTGACCATTTAGACTAGAGAACCACATTTTGACTGGTGGCGCTCTTCTCAACGTTGACAAACTATTCTGTTAGTTTCTACTTTGGTATTTAGTGAAATGAGAATAGATGAGACACCTAAAACCTGCATACCTTCCTTGTGAAACAAGTTATCACCTTGTAAATGTTTGTCTACTGCTAGCCTGGATTCCATACCCCAACCTCAAGATATATCTTTCGTGTTGGGGTCTGGCAACATGGCTGTAGAAAGGTTCTCGAAGGCCCGTTGATCAGTGGGAGGAGAACCTAGGATTGATGACCACTCTCACCACAGGTAGCCAGCTACAACACACCACAGTTGGTCAGCAGGCTATCACAGTAGCGAATCAGCTACGTTATGGATTCAAAAAGGACAGTTGGGGGTCTTTAACCAATCATGGCAGGGGTGTAATTACCTCCTACTGATCCTGTGTTGTTCTATTGGTGGGGTTTTTTGCCCACTATAAGGTGCAAAATTGAGAAGAGTTCCTATCCCATCCGCCCAGACCCCTGCACGATAGATACTTGAGATCGGGCTGGGGTTTGGTAACCAGGCTAGTCTACTGCCGAAACCTAAGCACAAGAACAACCAGGCAAAGCACAAGCAATCAACTTGCAATCAACTTGCTGTCCTTAACCCCAGCGAAAAACCTTCAGAAGAGCCTTCGCCTACCGTAGACCCGTCATCTGGAACAGCCTACCACCAGACATACGCACAGCCACAACTCTGGCTTCCTTTAAGACACTCTTCAAGCAACTCCAAGTGACTCCTCAATAAAAGCGGTCTGTGGGTCGATTTGAGC
The DNA here is from genome assembly GCF_000003815.2 of Branchiostoma floridae. Taxonomy (NCBI): domain Eukaryota; kingdom Metazoa; phylum Chordata; class Leptocardii; order Amphioxiformes; family Branchiostomatidae; genus Branchiostoma; species Branchiostoma floridae. The sequence continues at coordinate 18,094,721 of NC_049983.1, read as the reverse complement.
TTTCATGAATAAACAAACGAATAAACAAACAAACCCTTCGGCCTGATAACAAACAACTATCATGATTTGATTGTACACCTTCGTCTAATAAACCAAGAACTATTTGAAGGTGGTCGCAGCACGAGTGATAGCAATGAGAACATGTACAAAAAAGCAAATACGCCATATTGGCACACAGAGATACAGAAAATGGTTAGATTCACAGGGCCATTGGCGAAAATGATATGGTGAATACTTCACCACGTCGGTGGGTACTGAAGGTTATAAAGAGGCTATTTTACACAAGGATTGGTGGGTAAAGACAACGTTTTGGTTGTGTGGTAGAACGCTTTTCTCCTCTATGCGTTCATATACCAAATACTTTTGGTTAACCCTTGCAGGAGACTCAGTAATGCTCTAGGTAAAAATTCTCTCCTGGTTGACAAGGTGACATATGGAGTTATTGATGCAATGACATGTGCTTGGCCTAATCTTTTGTATGAGCATGGAATATATCTTCGATGAAAAACGTTTACCATATCATGGAAGGGAAGCACCTTGCTAAATAGCAGCAAAATTGTCTAAGCTACCGAACAATGCTCTCTAACCTTGGGATCATTCAAGATCTTTTGCCAGTGCCGCCGGTCGCTTGAGAAGGACAGTGACAATTTAAGCAAGATTTAGGAAAAATTGGGGCAGTTTCGATCCAAGATTTTGCTAACCATACAAGACATCATCTGCGATACATTAAAAACAGAATCTAAGTTTCGAGAAATACACAACCAGTACAAAGAATCAATACTGACCTTCAAGTTTTCACGGCCACCGCTAATCGTGCAAAGAAAAATCTACAGATTTTGCTACAGTGTTTACGTACGGACCAAAATAGACTTGTGCACCATTGCCATTGGTTACTATTCTAACAATGCCTGAAAAACTATTCCTTGATTAAAAGAGCAGCTGCATCAATCTCATCACAGTAAATGAGTTTTTGACGGCTCATATGTAAAGGGCATCAGTTATGTTTGACGATGCAAATTCAAAGAAGCTAAAACGGGATACGTGCGTCCCAATTCTACAAAGAATTCAAATGACGGGTCAACAAAACATTTTCAAATGTGCGTAGGACCCTCCCTAAAATGTCACATGTTGCTGAACGCTATCGCTCGACCATCTGGAGAGCAAACCGGCTTTAAACGAAACATAGACTTTAAGTAGTAATATTATCACAGAAAGAAATTATTATAAAGAGTTGCCGGGAAAGATAACCATTTATCACAGGAACGGTTTAGAATACCAGGCGCTCCTGTTCTAGCACAAAAAACACGTTGTCACCAAACCGATTCAGTCAATCTTATAGGTACACCAAAAATACATGGACTGAGTGCTGAGTATGAGAAAATTGTTTTCCGTGTCTCTGCACTGTAATGTTGGTGCTAACCCAATTATTTTAATTTCCAAAGACGCATATGTCATACGTCTTCGGAAATGAAATAT
>NC_049983.1:17972846-18093145 GCF_000003815.2 Branchiostoma floridae | reverse complement strand
CCTTGTGTGAAAATCGTCTTGATATTGGCATTCATGTCGTGCAGTATATGTGATCTTGACATACTACTGACATTACGATTAGACTGAGGCTATTATTGAAGTTTTGGGTTTTTGGTACACGCATGATCTGTTCGAATATCATACATATTAACTGGAAGCTTCGGACATGTAAGTGCAAGCAACAAGCTAAGATATACGTCGCCAACCTAATTCGATGGCAACAATCATCTTTCTCTTTTGCTCTGATGTTTTTATCAAATCTTAAGAAAGAACTTCTTCCTCTTAAAGATAATCTTTCAGTTGTTGATAATCATAACTCGGTCAGTATTTTTTAACTATTCCCTCTAAATGTCTTCTTCAAATACGAAACGAGATCGTTTTATTTGATAAACTTTATTCCTTTTAATTTAATGAATCTTTAAAGATCTACAATTTTTGATACTATTTCTCAACCATCCCCAGCTGCAGTCCCTCTCCTTTCTTCTCGGTGTGAGCCTCCAACCAAAGAGCCACCATGCCTGCCTACGGTCCGTCACTCATGGACCAGCCGTCCGAATGGTTCCTCGCGGGACAACCGGACACCATGCGGAAACTGAAGACGGCTCCCTACGATCCTAAGAAGAACTTCTGGGCTCCTGATAAAAAGGATATCTTCATTAGGGTCGAAGCCAAGAGCGAGAAAGGTGATGACGTCACCTGTGTGGCTGAGGGGGGAGCGGTGAGTTTGCATTTTTATCACAACTATGATAAACCGCATGTTTGATAGTTGTCACTGCTTTTTCTACTGTCACAACATCGGTGTTATGTACACGACGGTTTTAAGATAGATGCGGTACATCAAAAATCACCCTTCACACTTTTCATCATTCTCCTCATTTGTATATCTGTTACCGTGGCGCTACTATTTGTCAGATTTAGCAGTGTTACATGTACTTCTATGTCTTCAATGTATCTGAGATATGAAGTTTTGAAGTTTCGCATTTATTTATCCATCAGACTGTCGTCGTCAAGAAGTCCAAGCTGCTGCAGCAGAACCCGTCCAAGTTCGCCTGCGCAGAGGACATGGTGAACATGACCTTCCTGCACGAGGCCGCTGTGCTGGGGAACCTGAAGGAGCGTTATGAGAACACTCTCATCTACGTAAGAATATTTCATCAAGAGACCTACAACACTTTCTGAATCTTCCAGTTTGTAGGGAGACTCTCTTTTCAAAAAAGGCGATGATTCCTTAAATGATGTATCTTGCAAAACATATGAATGGATTCGTCGAGTTAGTATGGATCTACAACACCTTTTAAAACGTTGCCCATTTTCAGACCTACTCCGGCCTGTTCTGCGTCGTGATCAACCCCTTCAAGCTTCTGCCCATCTATACCTCGAACGTGGTGGACATGTACCGTGGCAAGAGGAAAACGGAGGTGCCGCCCCATCTCTTCTGCGTTGTGGACAACGCCTACCAGAACATGTTGGCAGGTGAGTCAGTTTGCTGATCAGAACACCTCTATCAAATGCTTGTAATGAACAGACCTAGACAGAAAATGATATTAGCAAGGGGGTCTTGTACAATTATTTTATAATTGTGGGCCGGGTGCTGTATTGTAATAGTATTTTTCTGGGGAAGAGGAGGATAAACAACTTGTACTAGTATATTGTTTCAAGTACATTTGTCCGCCTACCTGCTTGTTCAGTATTTTAGCGTAGCAATCTAAACTACTGATGTAAGGTCCATATATACGCTAGTTAGTTTGTCCATACTTTCGTTATCAGGTAAAAATGGGCCATCGGATATGTCAAAGCTCATACAATGTACCATCCAATAAATTGACTGAATCTATTAATTTGGTTTATGTTCTCTTCTCGTTCTTCCAGAACGCCAGTGCCAATCCTGCCTCATTACGTAAGATTCTTTTCATAATATTTGGATAACCGTGACAATAACATATTGTATGTAATTTATCAGTCGATTACTTCTATTTTATTCTAACATTTCCACATCAGCATTTCCTACATTTCCTAACCGGAAATGAGTGTTATATATCAAATGTTACATCATGTTTTTACTGCAGTGGCGAGTCTGGTGCCGGGAAGACTGAGAACACGAAGAAGGTTATTGCGTACCTGGCCATGGTTTCCGGAACTCCCGGTGGTGGCCAGGAGAAGAAGGTACGCAATGCGTTTGCGTTGCTCCAAGTTCTTTAAGTTCGACCAATTAGAACATTCGTGATGTTCTAATTGGCGCGTGTCACATACTCGTACGAACTGGTGCGTGTCACATACTCGTACGAACATGTACTACCATAGAGATTCGTGTGTATCACATAAGGTCCGTACGTTTTCGCATAGTGATTCGTGCGTATCACATACATGTAAGGTTCGTACGTTTTCGCATAGTGATTCGTGCGTATCACATAAGATTCATACGAATTTCAAAGGTTCGTGCAAATGTTTAGGCACCTGGCGATGGTCTATCCAAACCCATGGTAACTTTTATCATTTCCTTTGCTTCATCCTTTTAACAGATCGGTCTAGAGGAGCAGATCGTGCAGACTAACCCTGTACTGGAGGCTTTTGGTAACGCCAAGACTGTGAGGAACAACAACTCCTCCCGATTCGTAAGTACTTGGTAGACACAACCAGACTCCTCCAAACGACAGAATATGTACATTTTAAATTGATACATTCTAATGTTGGGCAAGAATATGCAATTAAGATCATTGTCATTAAATAATTGCCATTGTCATTGTCATTAAAGAATCGCGTCATTAATTACCCGTACATGGCCGATAGACATGTAACTATCTGCATAGAGTCGTAGTAGAGTCAGCAGGAAAATGAAATCTAGCCTTATTTTAATCTAACATTTTACGTTTGACAAACAAGTGATTCAAAGAACTAATTCCAGCAAGTATCTAGCCTCTTCTCCGTCAGTTACAATGTATATGTCGTCCTCCTCGACTTAATGACCAAAGAATTAGTTTTGCTGCATGCTGCATGTACATATGTATGGCAGATCAATATAATGTAAAGCATGTGACTGTATCATATATAGTGTGCTAATTAACAACACTGAGTAATCTTTTATTTTTATTGACCACCTCCAGGGTAAATTCATCCGTATTCACTTCACCAAACCCGGCAAGCTGTCCGGAGCTGACATCGAGAGTTGTAAGTACATTTCTCTTGACTCTTGCGAATCCTCAATCATGCAATGGTTCTTAACAAGACTGCAAGGAAACATATGGCGACATTTGGCACCGCGCGCGTATGCTTTTTTATACGATCGACTTGATTTTCAGCAGCAAATCTTTACCATTGGTATGAATATTATTCAATCCAATTAACCAAACACAATTCTTAAGATGGGACGCAAAAGAATTGTATGGGACTCGCCTTGTTTCATTTAGCAAATAAAAATAAGACGTAATACTAGTACACGTATCTGCACTAGAGTGCAGCTTTACAGATTCTTTTCAACATTATTTGTGAAAGTCAAACACGACTCACGGTAATTCATCCTGTTGCTAGATCTGCTTGAGAAGTCCCGTGTTGTGGACCAGCTGCCCGGCATGGAGCGTGGTTACCACATCTTCTTCCTCATCATGTCCAACGGCATCCCGGCTGTCACGGGTAAGTATGGTCGAATTGATGCCAGACATTGTTTGATATCATGGAGAGGACCTGAAGGATAAGCATCGAAATTAATTAGCTTAGCTTCCCTCATAATCAGCGCAACGCTAATATGAATACGAGCACTGACAGAAAAGTTATTTATATACACCATGTGCATTTCAACATGCGGTGAGATCCCGATAGAAGGCAAATAGGCCCGTGGTTTATCTTAATCAAACCCTACATTTACAAGTATCGCATAAAATACTTTTTTTTTTGTCATCCAGAGCGCATCATGACTGGTACGGACCCCTCCCTGTACCACTTCATCAAGGAGGGTGTGTACACCGTGGCGGGTATGAACGACCAGGAGGAGATGGGCCTGACGGACGAGGGTTTCGACATCCTGGGTTTCGCAAACGAGGATAAGAACAGCGTGTACGACTTCTGCGGTGGCATCCTGCATATGGGAAATCTGACCTATGCTGACAAGAAAGACCTGGCTGACTGCGAAGATCCTGCTCGTAAGTTCTAGCCAATTTATGCTATGCTATAAAATAATTAGGGCATCTGTCAGTATATGTTCAATGTCATTTAATTTATTAAAATAGGCCGTTAAGACAGACTTCTGAATTACTACGTTTTACGTTACAGCTGCGGAGAAGGCAGGCCGTCTGTTCGGCGTCGATGGCATGACCCTTCTGAACAACATCTTGAAGCCACGTGTCAAGGTCGGCAGCGAGTTTGTGACAAAGAGTCAGAATGCAAACCAATGTACCAACGCTACTTCTGGTCTTGCGAAGGGCATCTATGGCAAGATCTTCAAGTACCTGATCGACAAGTGTAACGAGACACTGGCTACTGAGCACGAGAGAGCCTTCTTCATTGGTGTGCTGGATATCGCTGGCTTTGAGATCTTCGAGGTGAGCTTTTAACAGGACAAAATAGAATACATATAGTAATGGTTGCGCTAATATGCAATTTATATCATGAAATAGCACTTTGTTCCATGATTAAGTGATACTTCGTTTTTTTTAACAAACCTTACTGTTTCAAATTTTCAACCTAGCTCAACAGTCTTGACCAGATTTGTATCAACTACACCAACGAGAAGCTGCAGCAGTTCTTCAACCACCACATGTTCGTACAAGAGCAGGAGGAGTACAAGGCCGAGCAGATTGACTGGGAGTTTGTCGACTTCGGTATGGATTTGGCCGCCTGCCTGGAGCTGATCGAAAAGGTTGATGGCAAACGTTATCTTAGAATATCAGAACTCTTAAAAAATGCATTTGTAATTGTGTCACATACAGAAATATATCCGACAACGGAGGACGTCATATTTCAAAGTACAATATTATCAACATGGTTAGCAACTTCCTTTATAACTAAGTCCTTATGGAGATCAAAGTTGCCTGATATCACAGGGGTAATACATAACCAAATACAATTACATGTTTTTACAGAAAGGAGGTCTGCTGCCAACGCTGGAGGAACAGTGCATCATGCCTAAGGCCTCTGACCAGACCTTCATCGAGAAGCTGAATGGTACTCATCTGGGCAAGCATCCCAAGTACGGCAAGCCCAAGCCAGGCAAGAAGAAGTACGAGGCTCACTTTGAGCTGGGTCACTACGCCGGGCCTGTGGCCTACAACATCTCCAACTGGCTGGACAAGAACAAGGACCCCGTGAACGAGAGCGCTGTCATCACCCTGAAGGGCAGCAAGAACCCACTCATGCCTCACATTTGGTCGGACTATCAGACAGCAGAAGAGCAGGCTGGTCAGTGTTGTCCTTTATTTTAGACAAAGAATATCAGTCCGCTTCGATGTCTTGTGCAATCTTTTTTTTAGATTTTTCATGCTAACGACATGTACAGAAAATCGTCCTTTGAAGCGCATCATTTATATTTAGTCCAATGTATCACCCTCTGCAGCTGACAAGAGTGGCGGTGGTGGCAAGAGGAAGAAGAGTGGCTCCATGCAGACTGTCACCAGTGTTCACAGGGTACGTCGGTTTACAGACAGATGATTACAAACTCAAAGACTAAAAAAGCGCATATGTCGAAATTCTACTATGTAGTACATGTTTTGTGTCATCACCCTTTAACGTGCATAGACTCCACTGATCTGCTGACTGAGTGTGTTGTATGTGTTTCCATAGGAGCAACTGGCTTCATTGATGGCCAACCTCCACGCCACCTACCCCAGCTTCGTGCGTTGCCTGATCCCCAACGAACTCAAGACTGGCGGTATCATCGACGGGCCTCTGGTCTTTAACCAGCTGACTTGCAACGGTGTGCTTGAGGGTATCCGTATCTGCCAGAAGGGATTCCCCAACAGGAGTATCTATGCCGACTTCTTCGACAGGTGACTTTAATGTTACTATGTCAAGATTTGAAAATGTGCTTAACTGTTTATATCGTTAAAGACCACTACAAATAAGTTTGTTGGACTTAATTATGGCCTGTTAAGTTCTAAAACAGCAGTAAAAGGTTTCAGAGAATACTAGTATGATTCATTCCAAATAATACCTGCCTGGTGGGAACACAGAACTGATAGATAATCATAGACTATCAATCTGGTCTAAGTTGTTAAATAATGGCATATACTGGCATGCATTGGTTCACAATCAATTGCCATTAAAAAAGAAATTAAGTGTACTCTTTAAACCCAGGAAAGGTTTTACAATGTTACAAATCAGTATACGCAAGTGTACATCATTCATATGTTTATCTTTAGGTACAAGATCCTGGCCGCTGACTGTTTCGATCCGAACGAATTCATGGAGGGTAAGGAAGCCTGCCAAATGATCTTAGACAAAATCCAGCTGGACAAGACCAGGTATTCCTGTGGTCTCAACAAGGTGTTCTTCAAGGCCGGCACCCTGGCTATTCTTGAGGAGATCCGCGAGGAGAAGGTTGACGAAATCTGGACAAAGATCACGGCTCGTGCCGCGGGCAAGCTTCAGCGAAAGAAGTACTTGAAGCTGTGGGGTTCAAGGTGGGTATTAGAAGTATAAAGATGGCTCAATGATCTGTATTCCATCTACAAGTAACTAATTCCGGTGCACATCATTTCTAATTCACATAGCTCTAAAATTCCCCTGCTACATTTTAACCAAAAAAACACAAAGCGTTAAGTTGTACACAGTAACATTCTCCGTTTTCCCGCAGAGCTGCTGTCGGCACACTCCAGCGCAACATCCGTGCATGGTTCAGGCTGCGCGACGACTGGTGGATTAAGATGTACAATGCTCTGAAACCAAAGCTGACCGGAGGCAGGGCAGAGGAAATGCTCAAGGAGACCACGGAGAAACTGAAGGTAGGGGAACTGATAATGGTCCTCGCGCAACTACCCTCCAATTTGTATCAAATTTGGTCTAAATGTGACTTGAATATGTGTATATCGTCCGTTCAGATTTCTAGCCCAATTAATGCATCCAGAATTGTAAATCTTAAACGTTACACTATGTAAGCATGGTTTTAACAATCCCTTTTGAACCACACAACCTTCCAACTTTTAGACTAATTCTTCATAGGTGTGTGTACGTATGTAAATACGTACACAATTCAGACTTTGTTCTTCAAGTCTGCAAAATGGTATACTGAATAAAGATTTTTGAATAGTGTATAACACCGGCTAACTCTGACGTTGTTGTAGGTCATGGTAAAGCAGTACGAGAAGGTTACTAAGGAGAGGGAGGAGCTACAAGCGAAATTCAACGACGTCTCAGCCGCAAAGGACAAGATTAATGAGCTGCTATTCAACGTAAGACCAACAAAAAAAATTTTCATAAGAGTACATAGTCTAAGGACGTTATAACGTCATTGCATAGTCGAACCAATTGGATGCAGTTCCTACTCATAATTCATCATAGCAAGACGAGATACAACCAAGGTATCAATGATTCTATAATGAATGCATGCGATCGTACCTTGTATTATTTCCTGCCTAATTCGAAATCAATCGCGCGAGACACCATACGCACAATTCAACCTCACTAGCCCAGAGGAAAGATGTATATGGACCAGTAGGTACTTCTTTCATATGGATTGTATCCCATCAATATCTTAAGTAGTGTTATCTTAATATCAACAAACTGTTCCAATTTCTTTCTTAGGAGAGAGACATCATGCTGAACGGCGAGGAGCGCGTGAACTCCCTGCTGAAGGAGAAGGCAGAACTGGACGCCCAGCTGCAGGAAATCGAGGAGCGCGTGGAGGATGTGTCCGACCAGAACAGGCAGATGGAGTCCAAAAAGATGAAGGTATGACATTAATATTTGTTAAAATCACATTATCTATGATTAATGGTTTCCTTGCGCAACCTTTAGACGTAGACTAGAAGACATATAAAGCTGCAAGATCAGTACTGCATGCAGTATCATCACATAGACATGGTGCGCTTTTATAGGTATCATAAATTTAGAAGCACGACCAGCTTCTACATTGTTCATTCATCCTCCAACTTATAACTTTTCTTCAATAGGCTGAGCAAGAGTGTGACGAGATGAAAAAGGAAATTGAAGCCATCACTCTGAAGCTGAACAAGAGGGAGAAGGAGAAGCAGGAGGTGGAGGACAAACTGCGCGCCATGACTGAGGAGGTGGCCGTGAACGACGAGCTGGTCGGCAAGCTCGGCCGGGAGAAGAAGAAGCTGGAGGAGCTCAATGCGGTAAGACACAGCGTCAATAATAATGACCAAAAGGAAGAAGAATTTGGGCGCAGTCTTATTTTCATAACTGCTAAATTTTCAGGGTCCCTTTCCTTCTTACAGATAGTAAGCATTCACAGAAATGTCAACATTGCAGCTCATTATGATTTCACATTATGGAATATTTCACAAATGTACTGTCAAACCTATTTCAGCAAACTCTGGATGACCTGCAATCCGAGGAAGACAAGACCCAGAACCTCACCAAGCTCAAAGTCAAGCTGGAGCAGACCTTGGATGACGTAAGAGCCAACAACTTCGTGTTCGAGTCGACTGATGGACTAGGATAGTTTGTACTTTTCTCAAATGTACTACCATATTCATCAGTAACGTCACCAAAGCCAATGAGTGTAAAAACTAATCATGCCTTTATATTTGTGGTATTATATATAGAACCTCTGGTAAACAAATCGTCTTCATGACTTTCTTTCAGCTTGAGGACAACCTTGAACACGACAAGAAGATCCGTGCGGATGTTGACCGCGTCAAGAGGAAGCTGGAGAACGACCTGAAGAACGCCCAGGATCTGGTGATTGAGCTGGAGCGTTACAAGGTCGAGCTGGAGGAGAAGTACAAGAAGTGAGTGAATTGCATCTAATCAGTTATATTGTTCAAATTTCATTTGTTTTGACTTCATTCAAATGTAAGTATCTAATACGCACTTCAAAACGATCCCTTTCAATGACCCATATAGGAAGGAGTTCGAGATCAACGCCCTGAACACTAAGGTTGAGGACGAGACTTCCCTGGCAACTCAGCAGCAGAAGAAGACTAAGGAGCTGCAGGGTAGGATCGAGGAGCTGGAGGAGGAACTGGAGACAGAAAGAGCTGCCCGTGCAAAGGTATCTATATTAAAAGATATATAGTTAGTAAATACTAAAACATAGGTATTCGTAACTTGATTTTAGAATGAATTTGCTTCTGTTACAGGATCGTGACAAACCCGTGCCATGATGGTGACGACTGCATCAGGTTACCTTTCAAACTTGCGAAAGACGGAAAAGCTGATAATGTACCAGACTATATTATTATTCTTATACGTTCATATGATTCACACCAAGCGTGGTAAACTCACGAATGATTATTCTTCTTTGAAATTCACAGCTCGAGAGGCAGCGTGCCGAACTCTCGCGTGAGTTGGAAGACATCGGTGAGAAGCTGGAAGAATCTAGCGGTGCCACAGCTGCCCAGGTTGAGCAGAACAAGAAGCGCGAGGCCGAGCTCCAGAAGGTATGAGATATTTGCATAGCTAGCATAAAAGGTGAAGCAAAGTAGAGTTTACTGCGTGTGGTACGGAAGAATGAAGAAGTGCATAGAAAAAAAGCGGTTTGCCTTCATTGTGAGGTAAAAGCAGAATATCTTATACGTCTTTTGACACATAGATGATATTGCTTCGGCCATTTTACAGGTTCGCCGTGAGCTGGAGGAGGCTACCATTGGCCATGAAGCTGCCACCGCCAGCTTGAGGAAGAAGCACAACGACACCGTGGCGGACATGACTGAGTCAGTCGAGAACCTGCAGAGGGCAAAGACCAAGCTTGAGAAGGAGAAGAACTCCCTCAGGGTGGAGGTCGATGATCTGGCTTCTAACGTCGAGCAGGTCACCAAGCAGAAGGTACATCTACTTTTGATATACTCATACCTTCGTTTCCTCTTCTTCTAGGTACAATGATAACCACCTGTGTGCAATTTCAGACACATGCAATGATATTGGTGATACGCATCATCGAATTTCCTATCCCTCATGTGATCAATGATCCATTGCAGGTCCAAGCTGAGAAAATGAACAAGCAGCTTGAGGATCAGTTCGTTGAGGCTAACCAGAGGCTGGAGGAGAATGGCCGTGTCGCCCAAGAACTGGGATCACTGAAGACACGCTTGACAGCCGAGAACAACGACCTGGGGCGCCAGCTGGAAGAGTCAGAAGGAGTTGCAAACCAGCTCAGCAGGTACTGATCACCCAAAAAAGAAATTGTCGAACTACGCAGGATATCGATTTAAGCTATCTTTATTTCCCACATAACAAATCAGCTAATGCAAATGCTTTGTCTTAAAACGTATAGGACCAAGAGCATGCTTACACAGCAAATGGAGGAAGTCAAACGCCAGCTCGAGGAGGAGACCAAGGGCAAGAACGGTTTCGCCCACCAGCTGCGTGCTACTCAGTCCGACTGCGATGCTCTGCGTGAGTCCCTGGAGGAGGAGCAGGAGGCCAAGTCCGAGATTCAGCGCAATCTGGCCAAGGCTAACTCTGAAGTGGCGGCCTGGCGCTCCAAGTACGAGACCGACGCCATCCAGAGGACCGAGGAGTTGGAGGAGGCCAAGAAGAAGCTGGCCGCACGTCTGCAAGACGCCGAGGAGCAGGTTGAAGCCGCCAACGCCAAGTGCGCTAGCCTGGAGAAGACCAAGAACAGGTTGGCTGGTGAGGTGGAGGACCTGATGCTGGATGTGGAAAAGGCCAACACACTGGCGTCTCAGCTGGAGAAGAAGCAGCGTCTGGTTGACAAGCAGACCGCCGAGTGGAGGATGAAGTGCGAAAATCTTGGTGGCGAGTTGGAGACATCGCAGAAGGAGCACCGTGCCTACCAGACCGAGCTTCTGAAGCTGAAGAATGTCTATGATGAAGGCATCGAGGCCCTTGATGCCATGAAGAAAGAGAATAAGGCTATACAGGGTAAGCTCAAACGTCCGCTATTTGTTTTGACAAACTAACAATTGGTGTCATGATACTGACTGTTGATATTATGATCGTCAGTGGGTTGCACTTGGCACTGTGCACGTTTTGTCTTCCCTCACCTATTCTGACATGTTACCAGTCGATTTAAGTCCTTATAGCTGTGAGTCCTAAAGTCTCTTCTAACCGCACGTGAATCCTCTTAACACCACATAGATTACGTGACGTATGACGACTGGCCATTGATATTCCCCTACAATGTTTTGTGGAATAAAATTATCGCCAGGAACATTTTATTTATTGATTCATTGGTTTGGCTGTTAACATCTTAAAGAGACCTGACTAACATAACGTTCCCTACCGATGACAGAGGAGATCAATGACTACAACGATCAACTTGCGGAGAGCGCAAAGAACCTCCATGAGCTCGAGAAGAACAAGAAGCGTCTTGAAGTCGAAAAGGAGGAGCTTCAGAACGCCTTGGACGAGGCAGAAGGCGCTCTTGAGATTGAGCAGGGCAAGGTGATCATTCACTATTCAAGCTCCCTCGTTTATTACACGTCTCTCTACGGATTATACCGGCCTAGAAATGCCTCTTAAAATATGTCTCTTAGACGACGATTGAAATGTGGGCATTGCAACATGTGATAACAATTCAGCAGTACTTTGTTAGAGTACGTTCCTAGTTAAAACTTTTAATCATCGAACTACAATGCGACTTGATGTTAATTTTCATACTTTACCACAGGTTGTCAGGACTCAGCTTGAACTGGCTCAGCTGAAGGGAGATATTGAGAAGAAAATCGCCGAAAAGGAAGACGAGTTTGAAAGCTCGCGGTGGGTAGCTTGCGCTTTTTACACGCTGTATAACAGAATAAGAAACGCCCAACATGACTTTGTCGGAGGCTTGGACCACAGGCTTGTTTTTAGTCTAATATCCGTAGTATGGATTTGATATGCACTCTTGTTTCATCAGCTCCTTATCCTTTTTGGCACTTTAGTAAGAACCAGAATCGCGCAATGGAGGGAGTGCAGGCCTCTATCGAAATCGAGAGCAAACAGAAGGGAGAAGCTCAGCGAGCAAAGAAATTCCTTGAAAGCCACCTGAACGACGTGGAGGTTCAACTAGAGACCGCCAACAGGTCCAACGCCGAGGCCAGGAAGAACATCGCCAAGCTGCACTCTCAAATCCAGGAAATGCAGGTAATGACAGAATAAAGAGTATAGAACTTTCTTTCTTGTTACCCATCTTATCAAATTGACAGTGCACATCATTTCATCACATGCAGCCCGACAAAATGAATTTGTTACAAACGTTACCGATGCATGAATTCTATTGTCATCGACACATATCTTTGAAGTATCAATTGCCTTAATTCATTGACGATGTATGAACTTTCTATGCTCACGACAGGTCGCCATCGACGACGAACAGCGGCAGCGTGATGAGATCCGTGAGCAGTACAACATGTCTGAGCGCAAGTGCCAGATGCTCGTCGCCGAAGCCGATGAGGTAAAACCCCGATGACTATTGCTGCCAATGTCGTCTCCTGTATCGAACAAAGTTGTCGACATCTTTTAGTTTTTTCAGACTATGTACCAAGTTGTATTACGCAATGCTCAATGAAAAAGTCGCAGTTCTGATTTACTTTACTTTAAATGTATCTCATATTTAAATGTATCTCATCTCATAGCATTACATTGAAACGCTTTGCTCTGTTAATTACGTCAAGGTCCGCGGCGCACTGGACAACGCAGAGAGGGCTCGCAAGGTCGCCGAATCTCAGCTGGTGGAGACCAACGAGAGGCTTGGTGAGCTGAGCACACAGAACTCAGCCCTGTCCGGACACAAGCGCAAGCTGGACGGTGACCTGTCGCAGATCCAGTCCGAGCTGGAAGAGGTCATCGGCGAGCACAAGAACACCGAGGAGAGGGCCAAGAAGGCCATGGCTGATGTATGTATGGTCGACGTGCTTTCTTCTTTGAGACCCGTTTTGACAAGTTGAACTTATCTTTCTACTGGTGTCAACATATTTTGATACAAAAAATGTTATCTTCATTATTCCAGACTTCCCGTATGGCCGAGGATCTGCGTGTGGAGCAGGAGAACTCTCAGCACGCCGAGAAGGTCAAGCGCACCATGGACGCCAACCTGAAGGACCTGCAGCGCCGCCTGGATGAGGCTGAGGCCATCGCACTCAAGGGAGGCAAGCGTGCCATCCAGAAGCAGGAGAACAGGGTACGTACGCGTTAAGATATGCGTAACATACTTCCATGTATCTACGATTGTCTTTTTTGAGCCCATGAAGAGGAACCACAATTAAAGTAGCCCCTATTGCGATGTACAACTATTCCTAATCCCAAACATCGTTTGTCTTGCAGATCCGTGAGTTGGAAGGAGAGATTTCCCAGCAGAACCGCCTGCACCAGGAGGACCTGAAGCAGCTGCGTAAGAACGAGCGCCGCCTCAAGGAGATGACCTTCCAGGCCGACGAGGACCGCAAGAACCAAGAGCGCATCCAGGAGCTGGTCGAGAAGCTGCAGCTGAAAATCAAGGCCTTCAAGCGCCAAGTGGAGGAGGCTGTAAGTATTTTCTAGATATCATGGAATGTACATACACGTCATCTGATTTTCCGATTATGACGGCAATTTTCTAAAGTTTAGTCAATGAACACCTGATCAAGTGATTTAATCTTGCATATTCTTCTGACTTTAGGAGGAGCAGGCATCGTCCAACATGGCCAAGTACCGCAAGGCCCAGCACGAGTACGAGGACTCCCTGGAGCGTGCTGAGATTGCCGAGGGCTCCCTCAACAAGCTTCGCTCCAAGGCGTCAAAGATGTAAACCACCGGTGTAAACCCGTTGTCATGCATCATGCAAAGGCCTTCAACCATCTTTGTCTTTGGAATTTATTTAATCTCTCTCTTAATCTTTTAACCTGAATAAACTGCAATTACCGAACCATGCTTTGCCTGCTGAGTCTGAATTAATAGTCTATTTTATCATACATACCAGAATTTGAGTATTATTTTTTCCTATAAGAATCCCATGAATGTGTGCGTGAAAGTGAATGAAGAGTTTAGCGCTACAGGTTTAAAGACTTATCACAATGCACTAGCTTGCTGACGATTACGTCAAGCTGTAGACTATACTTGAAACTGCTACAAAATCCGAAACTACCCTATGCTAATGTTGCAACTTAAGTACGTATATATGCAACCACTACCTTTTGTGTGGTAATGGCATCTCACCTTACAGTTCTATAATCAGCTGTAACCAATCACTGGGCTTCTTAGAAAATATCCTCAATGCCAAGGAAATACCGATTGCTATATGTCATTGGGTTATGTGATTGAGTATATTATTGCTGTTGATTACAGCACTTTGCGGACAACCTCTATATAAAATATAAAATAATCTGAGGGTACGGTACAGCTAGCTGAGATGACTGCATGCATGCTCCTAGTAAGCAATGGCGCAGCCGATACAGCTATCTCTGTTCTACATCCTTACCCCATTTGCCTGAAGTTTACTTACGTAGAAACGTCAATACTGAATGCACGTCTATTCTGAATAATAACGGGGGAGGGTATTGACAAAGTATATACATGTGATGCCTGCTCCTATCTTCAAATCGGAAATCACCAACTGTTACTGCGGTTGCTGAGAAACAAAATAACACTGAAGTCGACGTATAGCCTTTAATGTCGATAAGAACAAAAGTCGTTCGTCATTGGTCAGTATTTATGGAAGCAACAGGAAGGATCGTGGAATGTTGTGTGGAAAGGGGGAGAGAATAATGCATACGAAAATAAACAAAAGCAAAAACAATCAGCACAAGAAAAGGAAGTTAACAAATTGAAAGTATAGCACGACTGAAGAATGAAATGAGTACAGAATGTTACCTGGAAAACTGCACTGGTATTTCATTCCGAAACGACTCTTTATGACATTATGATATTCTTAGTAAACGTGTGTTTGCTTATGTTGCAAAATGTCAATTCCTGAGTAAAAGAGCAGCTGATTTCACAAAGGCATATGTGATAACTTTGGGCGTTGAGGACGTGTGCAAGTGCTGGGACAATTTCTGAATAATCAGCAACGGACGCAGTGTTGTGGTGGTATATGAAGTGTGGTGGTATAAACAGTCATTTGAGGGGGGGGGGGGGTAATAACAGGGATCGATGTCCAGCCACATCTAATGGGGGATGTGAAGAGGGACACATGGTACAGGACACCACCCTCGCAAATATTTCGGCAACGGAAAGTCCTCACATAAGCGAAGATACCACGAACACACTGGCGTAGGTTGCCGGCTGGAAAGATCTGGAAAGCAATATGTATTAAACAATAGGAGCAGTCAATTTCGTTTATATGCGGATTGCATCTACATTAACACAGTCTACGACACTACGTCTACATTAACACAGTCTACAACACTGCGAGGATAAGAAATAGCTCAGCTATATTTGCTGTGTAAAGTAGACAAGTCAAGTGAAGTACGTCGGTGACTTTCTACCACTAACAGTAAGCACGGTGCAGTAAGACTCTCGCAGCGCATAAATTCCGCACGACCCACGTGCACCATGATATTTTGCCACGCGTGCACGGTGGGTGACCGCTGTGACCACGAGCATCATGTGGCGAACCAGCTGTCATATAAATGTCATAGGCGGCCTGTTACTTTGAGAGAAGTACCGTTCGTATAGGGCGAAAAATAACTTACAAGGACTCACACAAAATGAAGATTATCATCTGCAAACTTCAGTTGCCTTTGTATACATATTCTGAACATGAAGGCACAAATAATCGAAGATCGCATTACCGTTTCTTAACGTTACATATATATACATTGATTCACCCACACTTTCCCTCTTGACATATGCTAAATGAAAATCACGCCTGAGTCATTTCTATGGTGAAAAATGGAGGGCAATGGCCACAATCATATTGTATGACCGATAATCGGTCATTGACCGCCATCATATTTCGGGACACATGTACAGGTCACGTAGGTCACATGGTGAGCGACGCGAAAGATTCCTGGAATTGACCGGATGCCGCGGTCGGGTCAACGATTTCCTGGGATTGGCCGTCTATATCTATTACTACCCCGTGACTCGAACAAGCACTAAATTTCAGATAAACTAGAAACACAAACTATCAGATTTTACACGAGTAACTACAACATGGGTGCTAATATCACCAAAATGAAAACAGGTCTACAGTGGATGTGATTCGAAGACAGGCGAAAAGTGTCAAAGATATGCATGATGTACAAAGCTGAACATTGGAGGTGCAAATGTAATCCTGCTTGCGCTTCAAGGCCTTACCTGCGTAATCCTTTAAGCTGTTAGCCTGGTTAGTTTATCAAGGCTCCCATACTCTCCCATCATAAAGCAGCCCTGGCAAACTGACAAGGATGATAGTCAGGCTATCAAAATGTAAAGACCTTCCAAATGTAATCCTACTTGAAGGTCTTCCAACAGACCGATAATAATTCGATAGTTTTAAAAAATCGTAACTTGCAACTTTCATTTTTTTTCTGTACACAGACCCCTCAAACATATAAACTGTGAAATACAGCTGTACACCGAAACGACCGTTGAACACTAAAACTTGAAACGTTAAACAAGCAACTGGAACTTCAACTCCCAAACGGAGGTCAAATACGGAAGTCAACTGCAACTTCACCGCCAGGGGGTGCACAAGAAACCGCCAGGGGGTGCACAATGTAGTCCTGGTCGGGACAAGGCCACCCAACAACAACAGCTGCCAAAACCAATCCATTATAACACGATACTTTTTATTCCAACACGTACACAGACACATAAACTGTAACATAATCGACCAAACTGAACCAAAATTAAACAGGTGCTTCAAGCAAATAAACAAACAAACAAACAAACAAAAACAAAAAACAACTCTTATTATCTCACCTGGCCCGATCCGAAGGAGTTTTACATGCGGTCCATCCTCATAAATTATGATCTCCAAGTGTGATATAATCATGTCGGGGAAGGGGAATACTTTCTTTCTCTGTTCTCTGACATTTTCTTTCAGACCACCTCATCCACACGCGATCATACGCCCCCCACCCGCACACAAAACAACAAACAACAAACGAAAAATATGAAATATTTATGTAGATGCCGCACTGACGCAGAGAACTGGAGATACTACGCCTAGCAATTCTATAATGATAACAATAGCATTCATAAGTCTAACATTTCCGAATCTCCAGTGATAATCAACAATGGGAGGGCCATGTGGCGCGCGCGCGACTGAAAAATCAACTGGTCGCCATCCATCAAGCCATCAGAAAGTCAAATGTTTTGTGGCTATCGGAGAAGAAGAAGATAGGAGTTTCGGGAGAAGGCGGGTCGCGGGAAGCAGCTGCAACTAATTAGGGGAAGACCAGAGATGGTCCTACGTATAAAGGTACATGTAAAAAAATTCACCTTGAATTATTATATATGTAACGTTAAGAAACGGTAATGCGATCTTCGATTATTTGTGCCTTCATGTTCAGAATATGTATACAAAGGCAACTGAAGTTTGCAGATGATAATCTTCATTTTGTGTGAGTCCTTGAAAAAGATAATAACATTGGCACAACAATTATTTTTAACTACACTGTACTATATTTTCTTATTTTATCTGTTCCTCTTATACAAAACTTCTGGTGTGAACTTTTTTTTACCTAATTTATGTTTTAGATTCTTTTTTTTTTTTCATCCCTCAAAATTCCTGGTTTATCCCTAATTAGAAAGCCCTCGAATCTTTGTAACTAAATGTGGTGCTAGGTATGCAAATTTTGCTGAGTTTGGGAAAATGGCGGAATTTCTGGAAAGTTTGTTTGCTACTTTTGCTTTCTGCTCCGCATTTTCCAAGTAGTACAGGTAAGCACAAAGATAAAGTAGTGTTTACACTTTCTTCTTACGATAGAAGTAACGTTAGTAGTTAAAGTAACTCGATAGGATGTTGGTGTTGTTGTTGTTGTCACTTATGTCACCTCTTCCCACCAAATTATGCTTTAGCACGTGTTCCTGTTTATCTTATCCTAAACGTACGTTGGAAACGTACGTGTGACCAAGCTGCGCAGAGAAATATGTACTCCTCATTTTTGTTGTAAATCTAGTGATAACCTAAGCTAATGTGATGTGATGGCTTGTGTATGACTCAGCTTGCTGTCAGCCAGGCCAAGGCTGTCAGCGAAAATGACATGTCACAAGCACGCCGTGTCTCACTTTCTCAAAGTTTCTGTTTGATTCGCAACAGGCAGCGTAACACAACTCCAGTGTTTGTATGATGTCTCCGGGATATTTCTATATTTGGTATTTGTTGTAATATGTCCAGAATAACATATAATGGTCTAACATTTCGGTGAAAAGAAGCAGTGTTCAATATTCAAGATCATGTTACAATTCAAAATCACACAGTTACTGTTATTCAAAACAGCCGCCCACACGGATGCATTGTTTACATTATGCTAATAAGGACATGGTGTTTTGATTACTTAGTACTAGCAAGGAGGTTGAAAGAGGTGCTAGTAAGGCCATGTTGATTTGATTATAATATATGGATGACATCCTCTGAGAACTCCAAAACTGCTCAGCGAGCGAATAAAAAAAAGTTGCCTCCAGTATGAAATCAAAGTGGCCAGGAAGGTTGAACATAGGACTAAACACACATAGTATGGTATACCAACAGTTGGGTGTAGGGACCAGTACATTATATGGGTGCAGGACATTTTTTTCTACTTGGACCAATCCGAAAAAAACAGACCTGGAAAAAAATCAGAGGAACAGGTTTCGCCTATTACAAAATGGACACACTGTGTCGGCAGGCATTTGGCTTACCAGGGGCCAAGAAGACAACAAGAGTGAAGTCAAGTAGAGTTTATAGTCAATTGTACCAAGTTTCAAGGTACAGAGACAGTCAGCCTTTATAATTACTTGGAGATGGGAATTTTAAATGCCAGTTGAAGTCAAATAATCCAACAAACAGATTCCTTTGTAGCAAAACTGACCAATTACCATTGTTTTGAGTATTGCCAATTCTCAAGTTTCCACCGACAATCAGGTCCAGGTTCAGATCACTAGAGCAAGGTGGTTTAATGATCATATACCTCCTTGACTAGAGGTATAACCAAGGACGTCATATAATATCCTTGGTATAAGGCAGGCCTCATCTACATATCTCAGGGGTGTCTGGCCTGGGAATGAAACGTCATTCAACACGCTGTACGTGACATTGAGCCTGTCCGTGATAGCATGCAATTGGTTGGTATGCAGAGGTCACCACATCTAGGTCACTACAGGGCCCTTTTTGACAATGATAGAATTGTGCTATGCTGTAATCTATGTATGAGCCAACAGAATCCACACTTTTAATGTACTGTCATCTGTGGACTGAAGAAGCCCATAGCCAGGGGGGGATCGGGGTTCCCCCACATGCTCGAAGGTCCGCTTTTTCAGAGGATCAAGATTTCAAAATTTTCTGGGGGAGCATGCCCCCGGACCCCCTAGGCAGCTCGCGCCTACACCGCTCGATGGTCCCACAAGTACTAAAAAGACACATACACACCACCCCCACCCACCCAAATCCTGGCTACAGGCATGATGAAGGTATCAAAAACTTCCCCAAGCAGACTCCGCCAGACATTAGTTTTATCTCGAAACCGGTGGACTAACTCCAAATAATGTTAAGTACTTAGGACTTACTGAAGTTTAAAAAAAATTCATAAATGCACAATCAATGTATCCAGAGAGCCACACAACATGTCACAAGGTTGTTGCCCATATGCACTGCATATTAGAGCCATTTGAGGTTGTTTGAGGTGTTCAGGCAGACCTGTAAGCAAGTATATACCATAGATTGCAAAAAGCAGCTATCAGAAAAACTACTGACTGATGTCATAGAATGCCAATTTTATAATCCAAGTTCAGAGAAGATGTGGAAGAACAAAACTGAAGAATCTACTCTACATACTTTGTATGTTTAGTCATTTGTTCAGGTTACTGAACGATTAGATTTTAAAATGAATGCACCTTTTTTGGGGGTCAATTTTGTTTTTGTTTTTTCATTTGCATGCGAAAGAAGAAATAGGTTTTCGAATTCGAGGTATTCGAGGTGTTTCTAGGTTTTCAAGGTGTTGCGCTGGGAGTAATTGTGTTACACAGTACTAATAGTATAGTAATACATTGGAAACGTAGTGTCAGTGTCATAAAGTTGCTATGGAGAGGTCACTGTAGAAATAAAGCCACCTGATGACGAACATTGCAAGATTTACATGTCCAGCAAGACTCCTTTACTGGTGTACACATACTTTGCTGAAAACTTGTACTTTAGCAAAGTCACATTGCACTGCTACTAGCTGCTTTGAAAACTTTATGTCCCTTGAGGATGACTCCTTTTAGCCTTATCTTTGCTTTGTTTCCCAGAATGAAAATGCCACAGTCTTGTTTTGCTGACATGATCTTTGTTTCCATTTTGATTCCCAGAAGCTCCATACCAGCCATGGCCATGTCAAGAGGCCATCTTGCTGCAGGGAAGCAGAGACTGAAAGACAAACTGATGACAATTGATGAGCTGAAATCTCGTGTTTTTCAGTATGTAACCAACCTTACTGAACAGGTAATATTGGCAGTTCTACATTGTATTAGCAAATCTTTGTATTATTGTATTTATAAATAAACAGTTAGTATAATACTACTACTATATCCCCCTGAAAGGTCTTTTGTACTTGTCCGGATTTTCATACCAATGGTACATTATCATTTAGTAATTACTTTGAATAGACTAATCAATGAATGTGATTTTTGTTATCTTAGCCCACAGAGGCAGCTCTGCAGTTGCTAGAAGAGACAGACAGGGGGCACTTCTTTGGGAAGTTCTCTTCAGTCAGCGAGGACCTGGAGAAGTGTCTGGACACCCTGTTTCTGCTCTGTGTGTCCCTCAACAACGATGAAGGAGGTAAACAAGATGCACCAATATGTCTTAGAGATCCCAAATGCATGGTGCACTGCCTGAGTGTTTATGAATAATGTATATGAGACCACTGGCCATGTGTAGAAATTGTGTACTATTTTGTGTAGGGTGTAGGGACACAATTTTCATGTGCAACATGTCAACAACAAATGGTAACGACAAGAAAATTGTGAACTTTCTACAACATAGGTGGCGCTTCTAGGGGCAGCCGCGGGTCAGGGCCTCTCTGTCGATTTTTAGGTATTTTAGTAATATTTTAAGTGTTGTCCGAGCTGTAAGGACAAGATCACTACATGTGAATGTCTGCCGGATGTCCAGAGACTCGTCTTAAACAAGTGTGTCATCCCTTGGACTAGAATTCTCGACTTTTTACATCGGCATCAGTGGTTCTTGAAGAACAACAATGGCGTCTTGGTCGCGAACGGTATTTCACTATTCTATGGATTACCTCCGAGGACTAAAGCAGGCACGTTTACCGGTAGGTCCAGGACTCAAAGAACACCTACTCAACCTTGGGCTTTGGAGATTAAGGACCAGAGCAAGAGGGACTAAAGCTGGTAGACATTTCCAACGTAAGCCGACTCTTCCCTATACCGGTAACATATGTAAATACCAAACATCTAAGCCTGAACTCAATCATTCTCGTCCTACCACATGTAAATCAGTTCGGGAATTCCAGTCTGGATTCGAGGAAAGCAATGTGATTACTGCGGGCCAGCTGTCTGGTGTTCAAGCCCCGATCCACGTTCCTGACGTTCCTTGTCTCCAGGTAAACAACAACAGCAGGCCTCCCCGTGTTTTGATTGATGTCATTGCGAAGCAAAGGAGCGAAGTTCCGGTCAACGTGATGCAGCAGCGTAACAAGGACCGACACCCTCCAAGCTTCTTCCTCTGCAACGCACGTTCTCTACTCAACAAGATGGACGAATTTGAAACCGTTGTTTCGGACAGTGGAGCTAACGTCGCGGTCGTCAGTGAAACCTGGGCATCAACCAACCATGCAAGGGAGCTGACAAACATGGATGGATTCACGGCATTCCTGAAATGCCGATCGGACCGACGAGGAGGAGGTGTAGCTGTGTACGTGCGTGACAACATTCCCTCACGAGAACTCCAGGATGTTCAAGTACCTGAAGAACTGGAATGTCTCTGGGTGTGGTTGCGCCCTCACCAACTTCCTCGCTCTGTATCGTCACTCGCAGTTTGTGCCACCTACATACCCCCAGATTCGCCGCACCAGGACCTTCTTGTCGATCATCTTATCAACACGACCGACGCCCTGCGGATCAAGCATCCTGACATCGGGATCGTCATACTTGGGGATTTAAATCGGACCGATACGACTCGCCTTTGCCAAGGTAACTCTCTGCAGCAAGTTGTAGACCGACCAACAAGAGGGAACGCAGTGCTAGATGTGATCATCACCAACATCCATTCTCTGTATGATGTACCACGTGTAGGCGCACCAGTTGGTCTGAGTGATCACAACTCCGTGGTCTGGTCGCCAAAAGTGACCAGTGTGCAGAACAAGTCCCACCGTCGTGTAGTGAGACCTCTCAAAGACTCCGATGTTAGAGCATTCGGAACATGGATCACCCAGCATGACTGGCAGGAAGTCCGTAATGCCACCAACACCGCCACAAAAACAGATCTCTTCTACAAGACCCTGACTGAGCACATCGATAAATTCTTCCCCACAAAAACTGTTAACATTCATTCATCAGATAAGCCATGGATCACGCCAGCCATCAAGGATATGATCCGTAGACGCCAAGAAGCGTTCCACAGTGGGAAGGAAGAGACATGGAAAAGACTCAGAAACAAGGTGATACGAGAGATAAAACGAGCGAAGAAAAGGCACTACGTGGACAAGGTACAGCAGCTTAAGGTAGAAAATCCAGCCACCTGGTATAAGGAACTCAAAACCATGTGCAACATCGTTAAGCCACCATGTGTCATCCACGTGCCCGATGTCGATCCAACCGACCACAAAGCTGCGGCAGACGCTATCAACAAACACCTAGCAAGTATTTCCCAACAGTCTCCCCCGGTGTGTACCAGCCAGCTGCCTTCTTACCTACCTGCACCCTCTCCACCACCGGAGATCCATCCCTGGGACATGTACGAGGAGCTGAGACGTGTTAGAGTCGGCAAGGCTGGAGGCCCGGATGGTATTGCACCGAGACTGATCAGGATGTTTGCATGTGAACTTGCCGAGCCACTTGCTGACATACTTAACATGTCGCTTAAGGAAGGTGTGGTACCTTCTCATTGGAAAGAAGCTGTGGTTTCCCCCATCCCCAAAGAACAACCAGCTGTCATCGACAAACTGCGCCCAATATCCCTCACCGCGATATTCGCGAAGATTTGTGAGGGTTTTGTCGCTAAATGGGTGTTGTCAGACATCTGGAGGAATATAGATCGGCGGCAGTTTGGAGGCATCAAACGTAGTTCCACTACACACTGTCTAGTCAGCCTAACACATTTCCTGTTCCAAGGTGCAGAGAGGAGCAAAAACGTGGGTACCATCGTATTGACGGATTTCACTAAAGTATTTGATACCATCAACCATGAACAAGCCATCCGTAAACTCCTGGACATGGGAACGCGACCTTGCATCATACCATGGATTGTTGATTTCCTGTCAGAAAGACGCCAGCGTGTTAGATATGGGGACTCATTGTCAGACTGGCAAACACTCACTACCGGCGTACCACAAGGTACAAAACTGGGTCCCATAATCTTTCTTTGTATGATCAACGACGCCTGTCTTGCGCTTGACGACCGGTGGAAGTACGTCGATGATCTTTCCCTTGGAGAGAACAGACACATCCTTGAACAGTCTCACCTCCAAGAAGATGTGAACATGCTGAACGAATGGTCCAAGGACACACAGCTTAAACTAAACCCAAAGAAGTGTTTCACTTTCACTGTGTGTTTCCTGAAAACCCCACCCCCGCCTCTGCCGATAACCATTGATGGAAAACTGCTTGAAGCTGTGAAACTTGTGAAAGTTCTGGGACTGTGGCTGCAGTCAGATCTCAAGTGGGAAACGCAAGTAAATGAGATGACAAAAAAGTCAGGAAAACGAATGTTCATGCTCAGAAGACTAAAAACCTTTGGCTTCCCACTACCTGACCTAGTTACTGTATACTGTGGATTCATCCGGCCAGTGCTTGAATACTGCGTACCGGTCTGGCACCATAGTCTCACCAACAAGCAAACAACAGCCATTGAACGAGTGCAGAAGCGGGCATTACGCATTATCCTTGGGCGGGCCTACACAGACTACAACACGGCACTCCATGTCTGTAACCTAGAGACACTTGCTAACAGAAGAGCCAACCTGTGTATCAAGTTTGCGAACAGCATGACAACATCAGAAAGAACTGTTGAGTTAGTACCAGCTCCCAGGAGGCTAACGCACGGACGGTCACTAAGAAACTCTAACAAACTAACGATACCAACCTGCAGAACTGTAAGGTATTCCAATAGCCCAGTACCATCACTGCTGCGTATACTCAATTCCATGAAGTGAAGAACTATACCTAGTCAATACATTGTACCAGATTTTAACGTACGAGATTATTTTATGAGATTGTGCCATACTTGTGAATACCTTTTTAACGTGTAATGTCTGTAATATGTCATGCAAGAACAATGGTGTAGTGCAATACTTTGTTTTGTGAAGAGGGCATAATTCAGCCCCTGGCTGCTACGCCTTTTAACGAATAAACCATTTGATTGATTGATTGATTGATTGATTGAAAATGGCATTGTTCAAATCTCACCCATTATTGATAATTTCTCAGCACAGTACCAGGATTGATTGGTCTCTTTGTAATGGTACCACAAATAAGGCTTGGAGTTAGTGATTTCTGTCGAAATAAGGCATGGAGTTAGCGATTTCTGTCAAAGAAATTTCTTCTTTTTTTTTTTTCAGATGGCTGTGACATCCCCAGTTCAGAACTGTCAAGCAGTGAGTCATCAGAGTTTAACAACAGGGCAGTCAAACAGCCAGGCTTACCTGGGAAGACAGAAACTTCACCTGACACTGGCTCTGAACACACTGGAAGGAAGAAACACAAGACATTTGAGTTAAAGGAAGTATCTCATCAGGATGAATCTGGGTTCTCATCTATTCAGATAGACTCAGAGTCAGACACTGTCCAAGAAGAGACCTGCAAGAAAGATGAGTCTGTCACCAGTTTGAGTTCTTCGTGTCAATCTGGACAATTTTTGTTTGTTCAAACCAATGATGCAAAAGACAGAGAAGAAAGGATCAATCAAGAAGAGCCTCACGCCTTTCAGAGCTCTCCTGATCAACCGGGTAGTATTTCCAAAGATTGCACTGCAATACAACAACAGGGGATGGAAACGCATCTTGAGAGAAAAGAATCAATCATCAAGCTTAAGGTATCATCTGGAAATTGTTGTGATGTAGACAATGAAGGACAGAAAAGCCTTAAAGACGTAAAGCTATGCAACGTGTCAGGAAAAGAGGTAGGGCAGCCAGAAAAAAGACAAGATAATGGCATGGTCTTGCGCAAGGAAGATGGAGCAAATGTCTCTGGAGAGTCTCTTGCAACTTTGCAGAACTGTAGTCAGGGCACTGACTGCAAGTCTTTTGTTAAGGAACAGCAAGAATCTCATCTTGTCTTTGGCTCAGCTTCAGCCGCCAGGATGGAAAAGTGTAGTCCCCGTATGTGGTTTAACGGAGAAGAGGTTCCGCTGCCTAGTGACTCTGAGTCCGAGCTGTCATCATACTCCACGTCTCAGCCAAACAGGAACGTATCACACAGCAGCGAAGACTACTCTAGCAAGGACACAGACCTCTCATCACCTCCGAAGGAACCCCCTTGGTCTGTCATGAAACAAGCTGAAGAAATGGAGGGAAATTATGATTTTGACAATCAGCCACGTGTATGCACTGGCAGGAAAAGAACAGAAGAGGAAGACGTCCATGGTCAAGATTCGCCAGCTGCTCAGAGTCTTGGCCACATTGCTATTAAGAAAGACTTGGAGAAGGCACAGGTGACAGAAACTGCTGAGCTAGGGTGTGCTACCTCTGGTACGAATGAAGGTACAGGCACGGTTTCAGTTGCATCTTCTACTGAGGACTTAGAGGATGTGCTGGCCAGTCAGCACTGTTTGACAGATGCTGTTCTGACTCCAGCTCAGTCCTGCCACACAGACGAAAAGTCTTGTCAATCTGAGTCGTACATTGAAAAAAACAGTTTGTTGCAGCAGGGTAACCAGTCGTTGGTTCCAGTCACTCCAATATGCCATTCCAGTCCTATTCATTCCAACCCACCCTTGCTGGCAAGGGAAACTTTCTCTCCTGGTTATGAAGACCATGCAGAAGTGAAGCCAGCTGACATTGATCCAAAGGGAGAAAAAGAGAACATGCCATCACCAGTGCAGCCCTCTAGCAATACTGATGGAAACTGCATCAGAACAAAATCATCTCCAGACAAAGCAACGAGTGAACAGGACTACTGTGTTTCAGCAGATCATACTCAGGAAAGCAACTCGAGCATTTCACATCCACCCCTGTGCCAGTCAAGTCCTCCTGGACCTCCACCAGAAGGTGCTGAAAGACTGTTCCCAGGTGATGAGAACTGCTCTGAGTCACACCTGCATCAGAAGAGTAAGGAAGAGGAGCCAAACACTTCTGCATCATCCGTAAACACAACAGACACTGCAACTGTCGGCTGTGTTCCATCGCACAACTCTGCTGGATACTCAGTACAAACGAATCCACCTGATCAGCGACCTCTTCCAGCAGCACCTGTATTTTCTACTCATCAGAACAGCAGTGATCAGACCAACATGCACCACTGTCCACAGGTGCAAGGATCTCAGGTACATGGACTACAAGTGCAAGGACCATATATGCAAGGAACACAGATACTAGGAACTCAGGTGCAAGGATCACAGGTGCAAGAACTACAAGTACAAGTACCACAAGTGCAGGGACCACATGTGCAATCACTGGCATTCTCCAATGGTGATTCCTTCGATGTGGTGGTATCAGATATCGACAACCCCTCCCACTTCTGGATCCAGCCTGCAGGCGACCAGCTGAATCTCCTAACAGAACAACTTAGGTGAAATATCCGCTATCTTCTACATCTCCCTCTTTAGCAATATTACTGTTAACTACATTGTAGAATGGCATAAAAGATTATAATATAGGACATATCTTTGCAGGATGTGTCAGTTTATTGGCATGTGCTTGCCTCACATTTTTCTGTGATCAGATGTATCTTGACTGTACATTGCTCTTGCTAGCTTAAAGAACGTAAGGAAAGATTTTTGCCTGTTGCTTTGATCTTGTAGCAACCAGCCTACAATAAAAGAATTTAAACATTTGAAATACTACCATTTCACACTTGACAATACAATGGTCAGGAACGAATTCGTTAATCCATTCTTTCTTCCAGCTTGTTTTACGAGAGGTCCACCCTGCCACCAGGCCTGCCCTACACGCCTGAGGTGGGAATGTTCTGTGCCGCCTGCTTCACACAGGATAACACTTGGTACCGCGGGCTCATCACAGCTGTGCATAATGTGGAGGGGACAGGCATAGCTGAACTGCTGTCACCTTCTGCTTCACATTCATCAGGTGGGCTTGGTTTACACAGTGGTCAAAGACACAAACACTTGCAAATGCAACCACAATTTGCTTGGCGCGACTTCATTTTTAAAGCCAGTTATACATGTACGTAGTGCAGTGCGCAGCATAAAATTTTGCAGTTGGAACACCATTTTCCCCTATCTATGTGCATAAGCTTTGGTATTTATTTTTTGATGTGATAATACACATTGCAGTGATAACATGTAACTGGAAGAAAGGATAAGTAGCTGATTTGAAGAAAGTGATCAGTTAAAGGAAGTGTGGCAACCTGAAATGCTGATGGTGCAACCTAGCTTTTGACTCAGCTGGCCACCTAGGCAACCTGGCTGAGAAAAGTATCTCAAGCACTGGTTTACAGCACAGTTACATGTCCGGTGATTTTCCGTAAGGCCATGTTGATTTGATTATATGGATGACATCCTCCGGGAACTCCAAAACTGATGCAAGCGAGCGAATAAAAAAAAAGTTTGGCAAAAAAAAAAGTTGCCATCAGTATGAAATCAAAGTGCCCAGGAAGGTTTAACATAGGACTAGACACACACACAGTATGGTATACCAACAGTTAGGTGTAGGGACCAGTACGCCATACGGGTGCCAAACATTTTTTTCTTCTTCAAGTTCTTGGACCAATCCGAAAAAACAGACCAGGAAAAAAAAATCGGAGGAACAGGTTTTGCCAATTACAAAATGGACACACTATGTTGGCAGGCATTTGGGGTCTTACTGGGGGCCAAGAAGACAACAAGAAAGAAGTCAAGTAGAGTTTATAGTCAATTGTACCAAGTTTCTACAGTCAAAGGTACAGAGACCGTTAGCCTTTATTACATGGAGATGGGATTTTAAGATGCCAGTGGGAGTCCAATAATCCACCAAACAGATTCCTTTGTAGCAAAATTGACCAATCACCATTGTTTTGAGTATTGCCAATTCTCAAGTGTCCAGGTTGAGGTCCGGACCTGGAAATGATCCTCTGGATCTGAATTTTCTGTAATGGTACCTCCCCCTACCAACAATAGATTTTTTCTTTCGTTCCTTTCACATCTTATTCTTTGACTTTAGATTTATTTTGGCATTCTATGGTATTAGTTATCTGTTTTCTGATACTTTTTTTTCAATCTACGGAATATTTGTGCTCATTATACAGCTGCTTTGCACAATTTATTGTGTGGTCGAAAACTTTTTTTTTTTTTGGAAATGGCCGAAAATTGGTGCGAGCGCGGATATCATCCATATAATCAAATCAACATGGCCTAAGGCAATGACAGTTGTGACATTGACTGCTCTATCATTCTGTGATGAATTACTTTTTCGGAGACCAGGAAGTAGATTTAGTGTAACACATCCACAACTGTCCCAGGAATGTCCTCAGCATGCAGTTGTATGACATACTTATATGTGACAGGCTATAGTTAGTTAAAGTCTACACAAATTCCATAAAGATGTTTTGACATAGTGCATATGGCACGCATAATGTATTTATGATTTGCTGTTTCAATGTACTACATGTATGTACAGGTAAGAACAGGTAAGCGATTTGCAGAGAATCGAACGGGGTGAGACTGTTCACGCAGTGAAGGAAATCGCTCTGGTGCGATTCTCTTCACTTGAATGCGGAGCGCGCACGACGATGGTGAGCCTACACTACCGTGCGAGACTATTCCCCTGGTGATGAAACGCGCACGAGCGCGATTCTCATCACTTGAAGGCGGAGCGCGCACGGCGGTATCAGGACTACTCGGCACCTGGTACAACTCGTCCCCAGTCAAATTTCAGGACAACTCGAGTCGTTATCTAGTTTAGGACATGTCGGCACAACATATACTTATCATTTGTTTAATTTGGGCTCGTAAAACAATTTTAACGACATTGGAGCTCTAGTCGATCTCACGACTATAATTTTCACTTTGCTAGGCAGATATTTTCATCATAGCGTCGGCGAACTAGCGTGCGCTCTGAGCGGAGCCACTGTGACCCTGTCGGCCAGTCCACCCGAGTCGTTTCGCTCTATTCATGACAATCCTAAAAACTACAAGATATTATGAACCATATAACGTTACTAAGCTTCATAGTCTTTGTGAATATGCTCTGTTTCTGCATATTTCAATTACTCGAAGCTAATACCTATACGTATTTTGAGATCGTATAATTTTTGAGTGACGCTTCCGGTCCGGTTCGTGGACATAAAATTCCAATTGCAAAATAAAATGAAAGTGTCCAATGTTCTTTCATGGCTGCATATTATCTATAGATACCCATATTCCTCGCCAAACATTGCCCATATTCCAGTGTAACACAACATGCAGCGGGTTTGCTCACTTACGCTGCGACGTAGTGTTTACAAAACAAGAAAAATGGCGGATTTTCCCACCCAAGCTATACCATCATGCACCAGGCGCGGCAGGAAACTTCGCAGGAAATCGTGTTTTTAATGTGAAATCTTCAGCTGTGGATATGGATATCTCCTGTTAAAAGTTGCCTGACTGTCGCTCCGGCAAAAATGCCATACCAAGAAGGTTATGCTTATATAACCTTTTAGTGGCCATACCAAGGCCGACGTATGAAATTTATAAAGTCGCATGACGTATGAAATTTACTCTAAGTCGCAATTTTATTCATCTAGAAGCTCTAGTTGCTTTATGACTATAACTTAAACTTTTCTTTGCAGGTATTTTATAGCGCCGGCGTCTCCGAGGCATCCCAACGATTGCTGTTACGTTTGAAATTACGTAACCGATTGGTGAACGGGTTCGGTCAGTTTGTTACGGAAACTTTAATTCTAATCTACTGCGTATTTGTATAAATATCTTCCTTAGTGATAGTACATATTAAAGCCAAGTACATCAAAGTCTATCAAAGTACCCAATGCTAAGTACCCTGGAAACATTTTCTAGAAGTTTTCCTGACATATATTTCCCTATAAATTGTTATTGATACATGTAAGTATTGTTTAAGTACATGTAATCTGACCAGCTTCGTTGAATAAGTAGCAACATTTAACAAACGTATGAAATATTTAGATTGTCATTTCGTTTACTTCAATAAACTTAACCAGAACAATCACCCCGGTGAGACGTCCATCCTCTATAATAATGGACATTTCCAATTTTTACCGGCTACTTTCAGTTACTATTTCTAGATAAGTCGATATTCCTTAGTTAGCCATCCGGCTAGCTGTGTAGTACATCGGTAGCTAGGAATTTGGGTCCCATCCGCTGACTGGTCGTCAAGGGATCTCAAAGGTGCAACTCGGCATGAAGACCTACCTGTTCCTGACAGAGCTCTTGGGTCGGAACGTCACCATCGGACGTTCCTGGCGTCGGGCAGTCGACCGACGCAGCCATACTCTCACATTCAACTTTAATTAATTTCTTAAATCTCTGCGCATCTGTTCAAGTTCTGTTGGCTTAACTAACATAACTTCTAGTTCTACTATGTAGTTAGAAACTGAATACACAGGATAGGTATGATGTATTTGTATATATTTCATGTTATGAATTTGCAGTGGTATGTAAGGCAGTTTTGTAGAAGGTTTTAGTAGGAAATAAAAAGAAACAATGTTGGTGTTGCGTGAGCTATTTGTCTCGGTTTTGTTGCCGACTTACGTGATTAGTAACGGTACTACATTCCTGGCGAAGGGTTAAATTCCAACTCAGAAATAAGTAACAGTAATTCAGAGTGAGTCTTACTATACGTTAGCGACAAGTATCGCCGTCAAAAGTGTGTCAGTACCCGTATCCGACGTCTTTCAAAATGGCGGGAGTTCGCGCGACGCCTTGAAGTGAAGATATTCGAACGTTTGATTTGTCTAGTAGGCCGGTGGTATTGGCTCACGATCGCCGTGCGCGCTGCGCCTTCAAGTGATGAGAATCGCGCTCGTGCGCGTTTCATCACCAGGGGAATAGTCTCGCACGGCAGTGTAGGCTCACCATCGCCGTGCGCGCTCCGCATTCAAGTGAAGAGAATCGCACCAGAGCGATTTCCTTCACCGCGTGAACAGTCTCACCCCGTTCGATTCTCTGCAAATCGCTTACCGGAACCTAGCTCGTCTGATGACTGTATCTAATGCACTGTTACTATTCTTTTCTTCATTCTCATGATATTCTTCAGTTTTTATGTACATATTCCATATGTAGGTCTTTGGTGAAGATTTGAGCTGTATATATAGGAAATGTTGCATGGCATTTTACAAATTGGCTACCAACTATCATAACTATCTGAGTGCACTGTCTTTCAATCTCAAGAAATGCAAACACATTTATTACAGGTCCTGCAGTGTTCCAGACACCACAGACAGATGTTGATATCCTGTATGTGGACTATGGAAACCGTGAACGCCTCTCCATGTCTAGAGTTAAGAAACTACATGAGCAGTTTACTTATCTACCCTGCCAAGCTCTCTGCTGTGGACTGGCAAAGGTAATTGATTTTTGTTTCAAGAAAAACTCTGAAAGAAAGAACATATGAAAGGATATCATGAACTAAGCAAGTATTGTACTAGATACTGAATGTTCAACTGAAATTTTTCTTGTGATAATGTAGATTCGTTTTTGCATATTATTCCAATCATTAACATCAGGTATAAGTGCTCTTCCAGGAGAATGGATGAAGGCATTTTCTTTTGTAACTCTGTGCAAATGAGGACACGAGTCCATGCAATGCCACAAATGAAAATATTTGTATTTGTAAATGGGTATTTTGAGCATTGTCTTAGCAAGTACTTAACTCAGTTCTCGGAACTTGCTACAGGTCTTTTCCATTGATCTAAATCCGAGTTATTTTTCTTCCCACTTCATGCCCAAGATGGATGAAAAACATCAATTGTAGAGATATGACAAGCTCCTATGTACTTTACCTTCCATTGTGACTATTTACATGTTACATGTCATTGCCATAAGTATTGATCATGTGGCTCACATGTACATGAAATTTACTGAAAAACTCACGCTATATCCACCAGGTTATGCCAGTTGACGACAGTGGCTCTTGGACATCCCAACAGACCGTATGGTTTGCCAGGCAAGTTCTCGGCAAGAAGCTACAAGCTGTGATTGACCTAGATCGTTCCAGTCATTCCACAGAAGTGGATCTCTACTACTCCATTCCTGGAGGCCAGAATCCTCAAGGTCAGGGGTCAGCCAGGGTTAACATATCTGAGTTGATGGTGTCTGAGAGGATGGCTGTGAAGAGGATGCCTGTGCACAATGCTCCTGAAGGTAGGAACCGGTTGACATGATCTAAAAGAATGAAAAACTGCATGATTACATCTGCATCTTAAGGAATGAAAGATTAAATTACATTATGAATGACCATCAGTAAATGGGAACTATATAGTCAGCTCCACAGCCAATGTCAGTGATGTTGCAGTGATCATAGAAACTTAAACATTAATTTTAGAATGATTTGGAAATGATTGAACAGAGAACAGAGCATGACATGTTTTAT
The DNA here is from genome assembly GCF_000003815.2 of Branchiostoma floridae. NCBI lineage: Eukaryota > Metazoa > Chordata > Leptocardii > Amphioxiformes > Branchiostomatidae > Branchiostoma > Branchiostoma floridae. The sequence goes on along the minus strand of NC_049983.1, from coordinate 18,060,074 downwards.
TGCACTTTTTCTGATAGTCACATGGAAACAGATTCTTCTGCCTTTCCCCTGTTTTTTATTCACTGTCTCCAAAATGTTTCTATTTTGGCAGATATGTCCAAGGAAGTTGTGCAGAGTGGTAAGTTCATCGACCAGACTCCAGGATCTCCCACAGTGGCTAGACCAGCTCAACAGATGATCCTGAACCACGAGAAGATGCTTCAAGCCCAGGCACAGGCAGATTGGCTCCTCCAGCAGCAGCAGCAGGAACTGCAGCTCAGAAGGCAGAGGAGTTGCCAGACCACGAGCACCAATAATGTCAGAGACAGTAAGAAGCCAGTGCCACAGAAAAAGGATGCAAACAATACTGAAAAGCATGTTGCGCAGAACTCTTCAAAGCTTCCTGAAGGGAATCCAGTACCGTCTGAGGAAAAGCTGAAGAAAAAGGAAAGTTCTGTCAGCAAAGCTACAACTGCAACCCGTGATGCCATGGAGGGTATGTTGGTAAAGGAAATGGGCATGAAGGATGGAAAAATTGCCAAAGCACAAAGCTTGTCAACTGCCCCTCTGCCAAAGGACTGGGAACACGAAAAAGCAGACACTAGCATTGATGAGTATCTGGACAGTCTGGCCACAGTTCCCCAGCAGGCAGAAAATGGTGAGTGTGTCACATCCAGAGACAAGGAGCACTGCTCAGAAGTAGCACCAGACAACTCTGCTAGGCGAAAGAAAGCCGTGAAAACTAACGATGTAGAACATGTGTCGCAAGCAAATAGATGTGAGAGTAGTAGTCCCAAATCAGGAGATATCATCAGCCCCCAGTGGAAAAATCAAATCAAAAACCTAAGTAGAAATGAAAGAAAGCCGAGGAAGAGAAGTGTTATAGGCAAGGGTAGAGGGGTAAAGATATTCTCGTCTTCGGGATCCACAACAAGTGAGGAAGACGATCGTAACTGGTGGCGCAATGACAGTACACAAAAACAGAACTCCCTTCACGAGAATAACATAAAGGGTGCCACTGAACAGAAAGAAGGAAAAGAAAGCAGTGTAAAAGAAGGGTGTTCTGAGGATGCTGATGAAGATGACAGCATCCAAGTGAAAAAGCGGATGGTGAACTTACAGGAGGACGGCTCCTTTCTCCTGATGACATCATACATCGTGGATCCCTCCGAGTTCTATGTACACCCAGTTACACCCGACGCAGCAAAGATCGACCACCTCATGAAAGAGCTAAACAAGTTTTACCAAGAGAAGGGGGACGTGCTGAGAAACATCACGTTCGAGCCATGTGTCAACGACATCTGCTGTGCACGATTCAGTAAGGACAAGACCTGGTATCGTGCCCAGATCTGTACCGTAACGTACAAGAGGACGGAACAAGGTACTGGGCCACCTGGCGAAAAACAGCAGAGAAAGTCTGAAGCAGAAGGTTTGGATTGCTGCCAGGTACAAGTCTTCTACGTGGATTATGGTAACTTCGAGACGCTGCCTGTGTCAGAGGTGCTCCCGCTGATGCCAGAGTTTACAGAGGAGCCTGCTCATGCGGTGAAGTGTAGCCTCTACGGTATCGTGCCCATTGCAGAGCCTGGCGAAGAGAAGATATCGAAGCCTGCCTGGAGTAGGGAAGCTGCGAAGACTTTTGCTGACCTTACTCACTTTGACAAGGCTCTTGTTGGGTATGTGAAGCAGCCCAAGCCCGCAAGGTTGGTTGAAATTGTTATGAATTATTTCATGTCTATTTGTCCAGTACAAAGGCCTATGTTTCCACTGAAAACATGAGTACAATCATCATATGTACCATTGCCTTTTGCTAACAGATATACCTGTATAACATAGTCTTTTGTAATACCATTATGTTACATTAAGTTTGATCATACAAGCATACTTTAACAGGGAGTTTGTTGTGTTCCAAGAAGAGATAGCCAAACTCATTTTGTGGGGATTTGTTGCATTCTTTTCCTTTTCCAGTGAAGTACAGCCACCCCTGCAGCTTGTACTGGTAGACACCACCGGGTCTGTGGACATGTGCATCAATGATGAACTGGTCAGCTCTGGAGTTGCAGAGATGTGTATCCCTGCTGCTCCCCAACCTGCCAAGCCTTCCACAAACAAAAGTAAAAATATAATCAGGATGTTTGCACAACCATGCATCATGCCGGTTGGTTGAACCTGGAAGAGTTTGTCTTGTACAAATTTACATATCATTGATCCCTTGCAACAAAGTCAGGTTTTTAATGTACCCTTGTAATAAGCTTACAGTAGCACCAGTACCTGGCTTTAAAAAACTGGAAGATCCTTCTTATATTATGAAGAGGGTACTAAATCAAGCTCAAAGAGTCAAACTCTTAAGCTAAACACTTTCATTTTCACAATTTGACATATTTCAAGACATTATGGCATTTGCACATTGAAGAAAACAGTGTAGTTTTGTCTAGCAAAGAGATATATGAAATGCTTGGTATTTGAAGCATCCAAAACAATTCATGGTTAAAAAAGGTAAAATAATGTTGCATCATTATAATGAAATAGCTAGGAAAAAAGTACTTTGAATGATATGTGCTGGTTTTCTGCAGGTACTGCATCCATTCCTGAAGACATGAACAGTCTTGATGCCTGGGACCCGCGAGCCAGTGACTACCTGTCAGAAAGGAACAGCTACTTCGTGGATGTGGACAATGCAGAGGTGGCCACTATGGGCTTCAGTAAGTTCCAGCAGTCAAAAGCCTGACAATAACAAATCATGAATTTTTGTCTTCTTATTTTATATAGTTATGTACCATGTGTGTGTAACTTACAGGTATGTATTGGACCATTTTACATGTAGATGTAAAAAAGTAATACTGTGAGTTAGCCTGTGTTAAACAATATCTCTTTCCCATCTCTCACTCTCTAGATTCTAGGAGACTGGTCATATACAGTCCACTAGGAGTGCGACTTGGTGTAGCATATGAGTGTGTTTCTCTCTTGTAAAATTGAGATATGTATGTACTCCTCTGTATTTTTTTCCACAGAGTCTCAGGAAATCCCAGTGTGCAAGTTTTTCCAGCCAGGGTCTACTTGTTGGAAAGGAGACAGCTGTCCATACCAACACCTGCAGGATAGGGAGGTCAAAGGTCAGCCAGATGTAGAGAAACTTGAAAAATGTATATACAAGTACAGTAGTACATACTTTAAGTACTAGTGTTTTCTTTAGGTCAGGCAAGAATGTTTTTACCGCACCATCACCCCCCCACCACCTTAAAAGAAATCCCATCATGGGATGTGTACCTGAACATGATATCAGGTATAGGTACAGGTCTGTAATCTGTGGTCTTAACTGATGATATTTTTTTGTAACAATATAGATTCACGTCTATTCAGTCTAAAATATCAAAAGTGTCCTTCATGCACCTTTAAGAGTATCATTTGTACCATCCAGTCACAGAGAAACGGATGGTGGTGTGTGCCAACCACATGGTGGACCTGCCGCCGGTACACACCCTGGTCGCTGTGGAGGTGACGTCCGTCTTCAACCCTGGCCACTTCTTTGTGCAGTTTACTTACTCAGGAGTTCCACATGATGACCTCCTAGCAATGGGTACTCAGACTACAGTCTGTTCTGTTCTGTTCTGTTCTGTTTTTAGTGCAGTCAAACTTGTACATGATGCAAGCATTGATGGGCAAGAATCCTATCTGTAGTGACCACCTACATTGTATTCACATACATGTTGACCAAAGTTTAATAATGAAGTCCTTTAAATTTGGCAGTTTTGACTGTCTTTTGTTGAAATTTGTAAGATTTTGAATATATCATATCTGTGATTACCGGTTTACATGTAACTGTTAGAAGAAGAAAATTCTGTTTAAGACCAAAAGTGATTGTGCATTTTGATAATCAAAGGGATGTGACAAGATGATAGATTAATACCCCCCAATTTTTATATACTACAATCTATACAAAGTGCACTCAGCAGTTGTACCATGATAACAAGTTTTCAGTAAAGACACTCAATGTCAATGTTGAAATTTCATGTACCTGTTCTGTCTCCAGCTGCAGATGGTATTGATGTTGACAAGCCTAACCCTCTGGATGAGCTCAGTAAGGAGATAAAGTGAGTTCCTGTTCTTGGCAGTTGTCTGTTATTTTTGTTTATACAGTAGAAGCCGCTTAATTACACAGCTTATTTGCCAATGAATTTCCTGCAATTATCCGGATGCTGCAATAATGCGAAGGGATCCAGCTGGACCACACCGGTTTGGGATTTTGGGCTTCCGTGCAGTTAACAGAAGTGTGCGTTAATGCGTTGTGCAAATAACAGTATTTCTACTGTATTGGGAAGCAAAAAAAGACATGTTTATATCAAATGTTAAATAGGGTGCAGAGGAATTTGCTGGGAAGGATTATTGCGAGGGTATCATTGAAAGAAAAAAAAGGGTTAGATTTCAGATTGTTCAGACTTTGTTTTGAAATGTTCTGCATTGTGCAATGTGTGGTGAGAATTGCATGTACAGGAACGAGGCAAATTGAACAATACCATCCATGACAAGGGGACCAAACCCTCTAGTCAATTTGTTATTATAATGTTGCAATAGTAACAATGTTATCAACCATACAGTGACCACTACTCCAAGAAGGTGTACAGTGAGAGAGAGGTGGGCATAGTTTGGGCACCTGGAGAGATCGTCATTGCAAAGTACAGCCAGGACAATCAGTACTACCGTGCAAGGGTTACTGGTGTGGACGCAGAAACCCAGGAAGTGTGGGTGAGTACAGCTGCATTGAAAACAGGATTCTTACAGTACAGTCAAACCTGTATTAGTGGCTACCTTTGCATACCCGCCACCTGGCCATTGCGGTCACCTTTTGTTGGTCCCTTGGATTTTTCCCATTGACCTAAGCATTAAGAAATAGTCTATAGCGGCCAACTGTCCAACGTAGCCACGGCTACATGATTTCCAGTCCTATAGATACAGAAACACATATTGCAACCATAAAGCAGCCGTATGTTACCCTGCGTTTTAAATCATAGTTTGCAAGGATTTAGAGTTCCAGACAAGGTGCCTTGAACGTTAGAGCTAGTCTTTGTCGACGAATTTTCCAACATTGCGCATGGCAATTTTCAGTAGATTTGACTTTGGCAGAGTCAGTTGAATTTTGAGACGATTGAGACAATGTTACATGATGAGATAAATCAGTGGGTACTGAAATAATGTGTAACTTATTGCTCGGTCAATTATGTACATCTGTATGTTTCCTACTGTAGTGTTCCTTTGATTCATAAATACATTTGTACTTGTATTACTTCTATTTTTTGGATGGTGGTTTAGTTTTTCCCATTTTCTGTAGGCTGCTTTGTTTTTGGTAAAAATGTTGGCATTGAATTGATACAGTTAGAAGTGCAGTACAAGTCAATAGGAAAAGCACCATACTTCACCACAGCAGAGAATGACTGTTTGACCATGCCCTTTTCAGGTGTACTATGTTGACTTCGGCAACAAGGAGAGGGTCCGAGAGTCAGACATCCATCCGATAGAACACAGGTTCTGCCAGCTGCCCCACCAGGCCGTGGAGTGCTACCTGGCCAACATAGAACCCCTCCCCACTGACCAGGGCAAGCCCAGGTGGTCCAAAGCAGCCAGGTGGGGATAGATATAGGCTATTCGCACTCAGGTGATGAGAACGTAACCATTGTCTGCCTGCTGGATGGTTATACTTGGAAAATGCCAGGTAAAGTTGGATACAAATGTAATTATGACACTGTTCAAGGTCTGTCCATCTTGCTGATAAGTGTTCGTAGTTGACCAGACCTGCCCCTTGTGTTGATCAATGTTCATTAACAGACTGGCCTGTCCCTGGTGCTAATCAGCATCCATGAATAGACAGACCTGTCCTTGGTGCTGAATGGCGTATGTATAGGATTTCAACTGTATCCTCACATATAATGTCATAAACTTAATTCATTGAAAAACATCTGTGTCTATTTGTTTCAGGGATGCCTTCATTGACCTAACTGGAGATAAAGTCCTCATAGCTCATGTTCTGTCCAGGTGAGTCAACTGTATGATTATCAAAGTGCATAACCAATATTACAATACTTGATATATGGATAAAGTGGACACTTGTCTACATGTACACACAAAGATACATGATATAGCAATGTGATATACATAATGTTCTGAGTTCTTCATTGCACTTGATGTTCTTGAATAAAGGAAGGATGCAATACTAGGAAAATGCTTTGTACAACTGCCACCTTTCTTATGAGAAGTACAGCAGAAATCCTTGCATCGGAAAACAGTTGGTAGAATATAGGATATAGGAGAATTCTTTTTACACAACCAGCAGGTACTTACCTGGCTTACATTTCAATGTCTCTTGGACACCTTTGTCAGAAATCCATGCAGTAACTAATCAGGTTTGAACGTTCCACAGAGGCTGGAATGACACCCTGTATGTGGCCCTGTTCGACACCACCACAGAAACAGACATCAGGATTGACTACACCCTGGTGAAGGCAGGGCTGGCTCGGAAAGTCAACATCTACAACGAGCAGTCCGTACAGGAAAGGATGATGGGACACAGGGAGGGTTTGGCACCCGGTTAGGTTAGCCATTGCTGGTTATGACTGAAAGTTTGTTTGAACCCCTGCAATATTATTTTGTAACAGCTCTTTTTGATACCAAAGGTTTTAAAGTTTTTATGTTTTGTTGGATGGCTTTTATGAGATATTGGCTGACACAAAGGTAGCTTCCTGTGCAATTTTACTTTTCTGTACAGCTCTGGTAGTATACAGCTCTGACAGAATGCTCAGATCATTAGTACTCTATATTGTCAGAAAGCAAAGTACAGAAATCTAGGCACATTCAGCAATAGTTGATGGTCTAGTATGCCATATTGAGCTTGTTAGCATACTAGATTGCTAAAGATGATTTGATTCCATCTAGGTCATCTGATTATGATTTCTGTGAATTGTTTTGATATATAGTTTTGTTTTGATGCATCAATCAGTCAATTTACTTGAAACCAGAGTAAGGTAAGAGGATGATCAGTAACTACATGTCAGTAACTACGTGACAGCACAGGACCAAGAATCATGCCAAGTAAGAAAATTTGAAGAATGAAACTGATCGCAACTGACCATTTCTTGATGAAAAGGATTTATCACATTTCGAAGAAAGAGCAATCGTTCGTTTTCAGTATGCTAGACATACATTGTAATCATTGCTTCTCTATAATTTGTTTATCATGTTTCTGCCAGGCATTCTCAGATTATCAAGAAGTACCTACCTTGTGTACAATAATCCTTTCTGTTACATTTATCAAAGGTTGAAGTTTAGCCTTAAGGCTTCCTTGCAGGATAGGAAGCAGAGGTTGTGGTTTCATTGTGTTGCACACTTATTTCTGTTCTGTCACTTTTTAGCAGGACCATAGGTATAGGATAGATGGATAGCCAGTTTTATCCCTCTTGTTGTTCTTTTTGTTTGTTAAAAGTCCAAAAGTTTGTAGTAGGCACTATTACTAGTATTAGGTGTTATTTTGATTTGTTAATGAGAAATGTCAGGCTTTCAATCATGTCATGAAGCAAATGGAAGAAGAACAATGACTTTGTGTGTGTCCTTTTGTTGCAGGACAGGACTGTTTTGTTTATAACTTGATGAGGAGGCATTTTGATTCTTATGATCCAAGTCTTTAGAGTTTGAACAGGGGGAATTGTATTAATACAGAAATGTGGTAGTTACATTTGTATATTGAAAAGGGGGTGGGGATGAATAGGTGGTTATAAACAAGGATGAATACAATATGCTAGTATGAAGGGTGTTGGTGTTAGCCAGCTCTTTGATATGACAACAAATATCAGTGCTAGTATGTTATGCCGAAGGGCGGTTATACCTGTCTGGTTAATGAAAGCACATAGTCATGCACCCTCCGAGGCCCCTTTATGAAACAGTCTGTATCCAGAAATGTTTCATTTACAACATGTAGACTCAAATATTAAGGTCATCATTAGGAAAAAAAGTATAACATAGCATATAACATTTTCTCTATGTTATCTTTTTGATTGGCGTCATAGTTCTTATCATATTGTACATGTTTTGTTCCCATTACAAAAATACTTAAGTGGCCAATCCAAATATTAAAACCAGTTATATGTTTTGTTAATGATGTCAACTCATTTTTCGTCACTGTGAGAAAAAGCATTCTTTACTCATCACTCATACAGAGTCTTATATTGGAAATATTAAAGTTTATTGTTTCAGAAAATGACAGTACACTGAATATCAATCTTTCTTTAAAACATTTGACTGTACATGTAATACACCTTTCTCACGCGGCGGCCATGATAGATCCAAGAAGAGGTCAATGAGGCAAACAGACAAAACTTATTTCTAAAATCGGGTCCCATTTAGTTTTCCCCCAAACCACACAAATTTTCATGATATAAGATGGAATAATAAATATTACAAGAAGTGTTATGCACCGAAAGATGTAGCAATTTAGAGTAGTGTAGACTGACCCCATAGTCCCTTAAGAGATGCAAAATAACAACATAATAATGCAAATTTTTAACGAATTTGCAGCCATTCACTTATTGGTCGATTTCCTAATTGGCAGGCTACCATTGGTCGAACTTCTAATTATGATAGACAGCCTTTTGTTTGCCACATTGAACTCGTTTTAGATCTATCATGGCCGCCGCGTGAGAAAGGTGTATATGGTGCAGTAATGCTAGCATGTAGTTAGTGCCTGAGGAGATAGGGGGCATCATTGCACCATGTACATTATTTAGTGACATGGCTTACAACTATAGTATTTTGTATAATCATACTATACTGATACTAAGATGTGACCTATAAGCATAATGCCAAAGAGTTGAAATACTTGGGTACTTTTGCGTGAAGATCTGTCATTTTTTTTACTGTTGTTATCTCTGAAAGGATAGCGCTCTTAAATTTCCATGTCTGACCACTCGAAAACTGGAGAGAAAAAAAGTCAATAGTTCAATACACAATATACAACTTCAAGCTCCTAAAGATAGTCACAATAATCAGCTACGTATGATTGTCTGAATAAAGATGTAACTGAATAAAGCACTATGCAGGGCTAAGGAGAAACACATGGTCCTCAACTCTGTAATATTATTAGCAGATTTTGGAGGTAAACAAGGCAATTTGACAACAGCAATTTAGCCTCCCAACCAAATACATTGTACACGTAGTTTTCCTGATCTTTTATACCTGTAATGTCTAGAATAATAAGGGAATCCCTTACCACACGCACACACATTCACACACACACTCACACACACACAGGTATGTTGAATCCTCTGGCCAAACCACCTAAGGCCACACCAATTCCAGTTGTTGGTTCTTTGCACAATACTCAGAGTGTCATTGGACCTAGTATGTTAATTAGCCCACTGCATATTGACATTGTAATCAAAGCAAAACATTCTACTGATTAACATAATCAATGACTTCCTTATAACTAGTATCAATACATTTAAAATTGCTAATTTCATAGCTATGACTGCAGCACAAAAAACAGAATACTTTTGGTGCACAGAAAGGAATAGTTAATCAAATGGAGTAAAAGTTGTTGACAACTATATATAACAAAAACTAACTTAGTACTTCTATTTACAAATAAGTTGGTCTTTGCTTACAATCACCAGTATGGTAACCCTTGCAACTACATGTGTATACCTGGACACCCAGCAATATTTTCATGTATGTAACTTCATAACATACAAATCTGTATTTGGTTTTGAAATTATACATGGGTGCATTAATTTTGCTGATCCAGATAGTACACTAAAGTTTTGCAAAATAAACATTGATTTTTTTCAGGTTTTAAGATTTAAAGAATATTCACTAAAATTGAAGGGAATCATCAATTTTTCTGTCTATCAGTGCACTAAATTCCTATCAACCAATGTCCAACTCAATCAGATAATCCATATAAGTATAAAGAAAAGGAATGACAAAGTATATCTGAGAAGTATCAGTAGGCCCTTAAGTCATCCACCATTAGAAGGTCAAGTAACTGATATGATCAATATCATTTGACAGAGATTTACTACAATTCTATGATTAGCTACAAAGTCTAATTTTCGCTTCAAGCAGTAATGATCTTTTCTACAAAAATACATTTCAAGCCATTTTGGCTTTGTTCCATCAAGTCCACAAAATTTAGATGCTGACTTTTGCAATGTAACAACTTTGTATTATGTTGACTCTACTTCAAAAAGCTTTTCAGATGTGGTTTACATTCATTTGTTAAACCTCTAGGCTAGATTCTGGTATATTCAATAGTAGTATTTGAAGCAAACTGGCACTTTGTCTAGTCTCACTCTGACATTGCTGCCTAATATACCATCTTCCAGGTGAAGTAAACTATGTCATTTTGATATTTGTAGGAATGAAAAGTTTGCAAGTTGTAGAGTCTTACAAAGTACGGCTAGAAATGAAAAGGTTTGCTTGGGGGAAAGTTATAATTTCCTTGAGAATCTTTGGTGTGCCAACAGTTGTATGGATTTTGTCCAGGATATTCTCACTAAAATGACCTGTAAGCAAAACTCACAACTACATGTACCTTTGCAGACAGGCATTCACAACTCATTGCCTCTGCTTTACTGTCTACATGTATCACGTTGATGCTGTTTCCCCATCAGTAGAAAGCACAAAAGGTCATGTTGAACAAAATTATTTTTATTTCAAATTGAATGTCATGACTTTTTCTTTGTTAATGATGGCACTATCACTGGCACTTGTAATAGGCAAGATGGGTGCTCTATGTTTCTTCATACCACTTACAAAGCTAACAGAAGAATTGGTCACAAATGTGTATCTTCCTCCTCTGTATTTTCTGCAATTCTTCCATTTGGGGGAGGGGGCGCCGATGGCTTGACAGTCCACGCTTCCTCTGCCTTTGGTTTACCGTTGGGTTCTGGCATCTCGTCGTCGGTGAACGTAGCTCCTGGATTGTCGAGCGCCTGGTAGCTATCGAGACGAAGCCCGTCGTCGGCGATGACTTTCTCGTGGTCTCGAAGCTTTCCCTTCTTTTTGCGGACACAGAGGTACAGTACCCCCAGGAGGATTATGACAACACAGACACAAGCGATCACTATCAAGGCGATGAAGAGAGAGAAGTACTCCCCAAATATGGAAGTCTGCCTGGTGGGTTGTGCTGGTCGCGGTGCAGTAAGGCCTGGGGACACTTCCACTATCTCAATCTCCTGAAAGGAAAAAAGACATTAATCAAACTTTTCAAAGGCTTCTAAATGCTGATATGGTACATGTATAGGATAAAAACAAACATTGGACAGTTTGCAAACTGTTTAATGAAGCTAAAAAGACATCTAAGGTAAGTTTAACTATCTTGCTGTAATGATCCCACAAATATCCACACAACAAAAAATGAAGTAGAACTGATGAAGAAGTATCATTATGTGCTACAATCATGAGACATGTCAAAAAAGTGATGGACTAAAATTGTTAAAACCATCTCCCAAAGTTTTGTGTCAAACTTGTGACAGTATTTTAATTACATCATTGCCACTGTCTTCGTACCTTTTAAAAATGTTCATTATCAAGGTTAAAGATAAAGTTTTCATTGCCACTGTCTTTGGTACATAGATTTACACTTACTCCATTTCCCTCCTCATACTGAAACTTCAGTTGATTCAGGGCAGCCTCTAGGACACCTTTTGACACTGTTGGTTGGTCAGCATCTCTCTTTTCAACCTTGTTATCTGAACAACACAAAGAGGTGAGTAATGAGCATTCTGGATCGTGACTGTGCCAACAATTAAACAAATGCAACCATAATGTAAATATTATCAATTTCATAGACCACAGCCAGTGGCCGTTCCTTGAAAGAAAAAAAGAAGTTGTGAGAAAGACATAACATTTACCCACCAAAAAGTTTAACTAAGGGGCTTGGTCTTCTTGCATAGTACCCTTAACCATCCTTTCTTCTTTCTTTTGTAGGCCAGCCTCTACCATGATTTATTTTCCCATACAGGCAATAGGATACTTACAGGCCTTCTTACTTTTCACTGACAAATTCCTTACATATCACCACCAGTCAGATCCATTCTTTCATTTCCTTCCTCCTTGTCAGTCACCAGCCATACATTGGAAGCGTAATCATTCAAGCAGTTCAGAAAATGTTAATCTGAGCAGTGTCTGCCTAGATTTGACAGTGCCTTCCGGCATTTGTCCACATGTGATTGACAAGGTATATTAAATCTCTGCTGCTTTCTTTCCTATCTAGGTCACTGTATTGATTGAGGTTCATATGGAACACATAAAGTCTTAAGATAAGCCTGTGTCTAGGTTCCAACACTTGGTACATGTATCATCATCATCACAAAAGCTTTGACCACAAAAAGAAAAACATTGCTATTGTTTGCACAATTAATTATCCTCAGGGAAGAGTGAGGTCATGCTAAACAAAACACATGGACAATATTGAGTTTAGCCATCATGTTTCAGAAAGAAAATCCATATAATTGATCAAAATTAAACTAAAAAATGCAGGTCAAAGCACTGGGGGGTTCCTTTCTTAAAAAGACCCCTGGCATGAGGGTGAGGGTGAAATGTACATGTAGGTCATGGAGGATGATTAAGGAAAAGGCGGATAATTTACATAAAGCTTTAATTATTGTTCTAAAAACTAATACCAGTAATGCATTTCTTTGATCTCTTTTGTATGGCGTGTGAATGCTCTATGACATATCTCAAACACATCAAATTTGTTCACATTAGTAGAAAATCTGATTTTGTATTACAGCCTGGGGAGGATTGACACAGATTCCAGAACAAGGAGCAATATATCCAGCACCTTGAGGACTGATTCACTTCTAAGGCATTATAAATATTGATTTGTTCCCATTGCTTGATTTCGACTACAAAGATCAAATCTAAAAACCTTTAAAGAGAGGACAAATCTCAAGCCTTAGCAGTACTCATGATTGTCCCCATGGACCACACAACCTCAGAGATAACCCAGATACTTCCCCTGGTGTTATGTGCTGAGTGATGCTCGCCACATTAATTGCAAGAGGGATCTCTCATGTCTCTGTGTTATCTACTATGTCTACAGATCTCCGTTTTTCATTAAATGGTCAACCCTCAGTGGCTTAAGCCTGTGAAACATTTCGGCCTTTCCATTTTGCTCCTGACCACAACCCAGCCCAGAGTCCAAGCTCGGATGGGACACATTTGCGAGTAGCCCAGAATCCATCCTTAGCTCCAGTCCCATCCTCTGAATGCATCCAAACAGAATGTGTAGTCAGCTGGTACAGAAGAGTTTTTAACACTGGTAAACGTAGCTGGCCAACTCACAACCATGTTTTGCCAATAATGCAAACTTGTAGAAAATGGAATGTGTACCTTATAACAATGTCTGTGTCAGCTGTTAACCTTGTAAATTTGTATTGGTTACAGGGTTAGACTGCAAAGGTTAGTGATGTCATCAGTATATTTTTCCCGCAGTGTTTACATTGACGTAATGCCTGACCAGTGACTGATGACCACCTCATAAACAACCTTGCTCACTGTACTCACTTGGTCGTTTACTCTGTGGTTATACTGGCCAGACATTGATATCAACCATAAACACCTCAGGTAGCTCGTAAACCCTTCATTTGTGGATATACATGTGGCCTGGGTTCCAACCTGGTTCAGTCCTGGGTTTGCCTCCTTTCCATGTCTATCCATCTCCGAGATGGACCCAAACCTCTACTCGCCATGCAGAGGTTAGGCTCCAACTTTTTTCCCCTTTTTTCCATTTTCATCGGGCGCTCTACTTTGTACTGTTTTCTTCTTGTCTGGCGAGACACAAAGAAAACGGTACAAAATAGAAAGCCCGACAAAAACACATAAAAATGTTTTTAAAAAACAGCTGGAGCCTAACCTCTGCTTGGAGAGTACCAAATCTCAACAAGGCTGGATACCAGCCTATGATGGGCACAGTTACACATACATGTAATTTGCCATTAGCCTGAGGTCCATCTTCAATTCATATAGCTCTTTTCTTGGAAAACAGACGGATGAGACAGTGACCTTTGGACTTGGTAAAAAAAGCTACATTTTTGCCAATGTCTTGTAGGTCTGCGGGGAACCGTAGTTTGAATTGGTTGGTCCTCTCACCTGTCTTGCTGGTCCTGTTGTACACAAAGACAGAGACTTCCAGCAGCCCCTGCTGCCGAAGGGTGGGGGTTGGTTCCACATAGATGACATCAGCAGGTTGGACATTCAGCTGTCCATCACTGTTCTCATTGATGATATTTGTCAGCTCTTCTCTGAACATCTCATCATACTGCCGGATCCAGATGTTCCTCTTCAGAAGAGAAAATGGAACATCAGATTTTAGCAGTGAAGATTGAAAAAGATATTGTGAAAATTCTCTCTATAAATTTCACAACCCCTCTACTAACACACACAAACACACAAATCCTTCCTGAAAACAATCTCCGTTTCTGTATTTCTGGTACACACAGCTTGTGTGGCGTGCGATATCGATAACCCTATACTGTATGAAACAAGTTGCATGCTAAGCAGATAAAGCAGTACATGTATGTACCAAGCAGAACCTTGAATCCTACCAATAATAGTAATATTTTCTGAACTGAAATATAGTACATGTACTTTATTGGAAAAATAGAAATGACTGACAATTTGAATAAAGAAAGCTGACAAGATGATCAGCTAACCCCAGTTTCAGTCCCATCCACCCCATGCTGACAACACATTACCAGCAAACTCTGGGTAAGATCCAAAAGTGCTTATCAAAATTTCTGGCAATCATACAGCATGCTCCACTGAAGCAGAAACCACTCATCTTTTACCGTCATATTGTATTACACTAAATCATTTCAGTGCTTGTGGACTGTGATGCACTCTGCTTCCAGTTATTACAGAGCTAAGAGCAATGGGAACTGTTTTATACATTGAGCCTAGGCAGAAAGCTGGCATAACCATCAGATGACTGTTACCAAAACATTGACCTTGGCATCATCAATCATATTATTCCTGGAGGGTTTAAATTTCTTTTAATAATAGAAAATCATTATAAAATTCAAAAATCATATTTAGGTTTTCGTGATGAACAATTTGGGGTCAATACTCGAAATTTGCTTGGAGTACAAATTAAAGGTCCTGACTACATATTACTGACTGCAAGGAAGTTGAGGTATTCAGAAACGTCTCTTGCGTCTTGGGTTCTTACCTAAAGCCTAAAGGCTTGACTACAACTGGTATTGTTTTTCGCTTTAAACACCCACCTTTCTTATAACTGTATAGTCCTGTTGTTACCATTACATGACATGATCATGACAATGTCTCAACATGTGCAGTTTATCATGTTCAGCAGCTTGTTTGTTTTCAATAAGAGAGTCTATGCTACATCCAGTATCCCCTTACAAGGAAATATGTGATGATATCTTCTTCAGCTAGGACTGCGCTATCTTACCAGACATCAATCCCTCCCTATGGACCAACTCTGAGTCTGTTCAGTGTTTATGAAGTTAATTTGTGGTATCTCTAGTGAAGCAGATAACAAAAATTATCTGCTACTGTAGTAACTGTTGGCACATTTGCAGACAACAGATGGGATATTTACAAAAATGTTGGGAACCCCCTAGTTTTAGACACGCCCTAACCCTGACCCTACCACCCTGAGAAGCAACTCAAAGTATTAAATTTGGGTCTAACTGGATGTAGTTTTCAAATATGATGACGTATTAGTATGTGCAACAACTACTTATCAATAAGTGCCTAAAATTACGTTGTATTTGGAGTTTAGCTTGGATACACAAACATCAGACAAATTGGCAGCAGCAACAACTGAGTTGTCAAACTGGTGTATACGATTCCTTTGTCCTCACATTGCCCCTAGCCCTTGTTCAAACCATAAGGTAGATTCACCCAGGGTTAAGAAAATTTCAAATATTTCTTTCATGCTGATAGTGTACTAAGCTGGGGTGCTGTTATCTTCATTCGTTTCTGTCCTAAACATGACTTTCATCTGTGCAACCTTGGATTTCAAGGCAACAAAACAGCTGGTAACATCTGTCCCTAGTTACCAACTGATCTATGCCTTCCTAACTTAGAAAGGTGGGTCATGTCTGATGATATCATAACATTATCAAAAGAGCAACTCCAATAACAGAACTCTGATAGCATCAAGATCAACTGATATAGTGATAATGGCTCAGTTCCTACACTGTAAAAATCCAACGGATCATGAGTCATAAAAACTTACATCGTTTTCAAAAATCTAAATTCCTCACACCACTGATTAGGACAAAGAAAAGTAAAGTTATGATTAAAGAAATACAGAATTGCTGCACATAAGTCATACAGGTGATATCCATTGACACCTAGTCAAAGTATGTTATTAACCAGAAATGTTTCAACACCCCACAATAAGGTCAGTTTGCTTGTTTATATATGTGAGAGACATTTGAGAATTTTGTTGAAAGATTTAATTTACAAATCATAACAAGAAAATTTATGTGTAAACAAGGATGACACTGGAGAAGAAAGTTCACGGACGTATGAAATATCAATTGCAATACGTAATTACAATTTGCACAAAATATCAAAATTACATGTTTACATCTTTAGAAAGTATTTTACTCACAGTAAGTTTGGATCTTGTGCCATTGAAGAACACAGTCACTATGCTATCCGCTTCCTGATTGGTCAAGTCTGCCTGGTTCTTGCTCGGGATCAGCTGTGAAAGAATAGATGGACGTCATGATACATGGAAAATCGCTACGTATACAGAGCACTTTCTTTGTCCCAGTCACCCTCCGTGTTTGTTGTAAGAGTAACAGTGCTGTGGTGACCATAGGTTGAAAAAAAAAGAAGGATGAGAAAGAGAGACACTGGAAAGCTTTCCACCATATTCGCGCACTCATACACACACACACACGTACATACACACACTCACACATACACACTCACATGGTCTAAGCCAAAAATAAAAGTATGTGATGGACAGAAGAAAAACTAGATGATTGAGAAATGTGCAAGTATTCACATTTTGCTTTCAAACTAATCTGACATATCGTTAATCTTCCCCAAATCTCAAAAGATCAACCTTGTGTTCCCCCTCGAGATAAAGGATAGCTGCTGTATCAAAGCACGTATCCTGTTGTCACGGTTCCTTAACAACCTTCATAAACAAAGAGTTAATGGCCACCTGGACAGATGGCATAGATAAGACAATAGAAACAGACAGAGCATGTAGCTTGTAACATCTACGGGCCATCTACATGGCCCAAACATAGCGAAATGTCAGTTTAAAGCCACAGGGTTTGTGTACCATGAAGAAAGACGTGAGGGTGCATCTGGTGGGTCTACTGCGCAAAGCTGAAAAATGAATTGCAAGAAGATGCAAAATAAACATCATTTATCATGTGATCAGATATGTTATCAAAAATGCAACTTAATGGATAGGCATTTAGAAAAGCATACAGCAACATTTAGCATCTGTTTGGCTTTGGCCAGTTTAGTAGGTTTGGTCCAATGCCTATTTGTTGACAAGGTCTCGGAGCTTGCCTGAAAAAAAATATGTTTCATTAAACAATGTGCTTATTCTCAAAACAGATACCAAGTGGGTATTATCTGTTTTTGAGAATAAACAAATTGATAAAAGATTACCTAGGCCAAATAAAGTAATGCATTTTGCAGTATTTGGATGCAAGCTGCGACCTATACTGCACGCTCTGAGTGGGAGTACAGCGAAGCTTAACTCAAGGAAATACATATGGTTTTTCCATCCCATCTACTGACATTTTTTTCGGTCCCCCGTAACTCGCAACGAATTCCAACACAACCACATGTGGCTTTAGGGTCACAATTAGCGCAGGTACAAATTCTATGTCACGACCTTCCCTGCAATATGGTTAGCAGTCGGGGTGGCATTGTTTTTTTTTCTGTCAATTTGTTGCCTTTTCGGTGCTTTGATTAGTCTCATTAGGTCGACGATATGATATATTCTGTTAGATTCCTGGAACTCACATGTGCCATGAAGCCTCATAAAAGTGGTAAACATAGGTATATCTTAGACTCTTTCAGTTATACATGAGGCAAATATCAATGATATTGTGGCAGGTGCATTGTTTTAAATTTGAGGACCATAATTGTCTACAACTTCAAAGGAAGTCATAGATAGTATCGCAAATACGTAGGAATGGATACATACCCACATTGGATTTGATAGATTGACTTTATGAGGCCGGATTTAAACAGAATTGATTTCCCAAGTGACTTAGACATAATGCAATTAGCAACAACATTTATGGGTGCTTTTAATTTGTCCATCAATATCGTGCTGCACAGAATCGTCGCTAGTATGATTTAAGGGGATAGCTTATCATGCATGGGCCATGCATGCTAAGCTATCCCCTTAATTGGGATTCATCATTTTTTATCTTATGTATTTCTTGGTATGGCTGTGAATGATCATAGATGATTAAGTGTACAATCATCAACTCAATATTGAATATGTTTACGTTTCAAGACAACGCAGTGGATTCCCGCTGTACTCGCGATGTCTGAAGCATATTTCATATTGGAAAATTACTTGCAATTCTTCATAGTTTCATTTCTTTATTTAAATCAACTGATCGTTGGCTGCCAAAGAGGAGAGAGTTGGACGATTTCCATTTCCTCCTCCTTCAACACCCAGGGGTGCTCCGACACGAGGAAATCCTATGCCTGAGAAATTGCATCCAATAGGTCCAAATGATACCCAATTTAAAGCCACACATTGTGCAACATATACCGTAGTTATTTCACAGAATCAAGCATGTATTACCCCAAAGAGTGAATCAGGTCTTATGTACGTATCAACAGAGTTGCTGATAAATGACCATTTTTAATCATTGGACGAATAGGTCGATTCTACAAATGCATTGGCTCCATTACCCGTAATGCTGTTGGCGATAGGTACTATCCATTGCCTTTGCAGATTTATGCTGGGACTACCGAGCAATAGTCCACCACTGCCATCTAGTGCTCCCGGGGGAGACAAGGCAGTCAATGTGTCTGACCTGCGATGACCCCGGCTTATATGAGATTTTCTTATTTATGGGACACCCGGGAGTTTAGTGCCATGAACTTGCTTTGCTTTAGGGACAGGTCTGCAGGATCGGTGGTAGAGGTACTATTACAGTGACAGAAAGCGGGAGTAGGAGTCTGCGGTAAATCTCTTGGAGCACATGGGGTCTCAGGCGCTAGGAAAAAGCAGCTATTGAAGAAAAAAGCATTTCTAGTCCTATCTTTATGATGTGCAGATGGCTACGATGCAAATGTAGCATAGGACTTTGACGCAAATATTCAACAAAGGTTTGCAAAAACAGACTCGACATTGAGATAGTAAAAAGAAAAGACAGGCACTAGGCAATGATTATCAGTACTGTAAATATGATAATTGACTTACCTCTAAGTTGTGTGGTTACTTGCAGTAGTATATCATGATACGATGTTATAAAATATTATATAAATATTAAAACCCATGTCATGGTGTAACCCTCGGTGCAAGAGTGTCGGCTGCAGCGTTATACCTGAGGTGATAATGTTGTTTCTTTAACAACGCGAGGAGTTGATACTGTTGTTGACAATGGTATTTGTGTTGATGTTGATATTGGTGTGGTTGCTGTTGTTGTTGTTGTTGTCGATGCTGCTTCTGTTGTTGTTGTTATCATTGGGCTAGCTGTGGTGGTTGTGGGTGGAACTGTGGTCGTCTGAGGTGGCAGCCCAGGAACGGCCTGGCCGATTAATGAGTTATTGTAGAGGAATATTAGTAAAGATCATGCAATTCATTAACACAAAGAAACATCACATTTTTTCATTAACAAAAAAATGGATCACAGATGCGTTCTAAAAAGATAACAACTACATTGTGGCTAGACAATTTCCATGCCACAACTACTACAACAATCGTCAAGGATAGACAAATGAAACGAAGATGAGGATATTCATCTAATTATGTTTAGTTAGAAGTTAACATATAATGGTGACGTGATGGAACACATTTCATGGATGACTCAAACGAATATCATAATTTTATTAAATAGATGCTATGTCAGATTCACTGCTCTTTTCTATAGCTTTTTGAAAAGTGTGAGCTACACTTAGCATCTACAGACAACTTTCGTTGTGTGACACGATACATAGATTATGGTCTCACTAATAGCGTGGTCAGAACGAACATATCCAAACCTTCATCAGACATACACGTACGTGTGATCCATCAAATCTACTGAGACCTGCAGTATCGGGATAACCCTTCTCAGATTAACCAGGACTAGGAAAACAAATTTTAGGTGTAGCTGACTTAAGTCTCTCCATCATCTCTCAGAGTGTTTATTTGTCTTAAGGCTGGCCCCAGTTTCGATGGAACGATCTTGACATAAAATCTTACTGGTGCCTCTAAGTCGTCACTGGTACGTGCTCAGGGAGAACTGCATCAACAGTATCATGGAGCTAGATTGGTTGTAGTAGATATTTGATGTAGGGCATCTTGTAAAAACGTTTTTCCAGTGTCTGACATTTGTATCTGTAACTTATCTGCATTGTGGGTATAAACGCTCGTCTCCGTATTACACCAGCTTCGCAAGCTATCTACATGTAGTGTAAATGCCACTACAGCACTGCAACTACGATCGATGGTTCTGGTCTGGGAAAATACGACATCAATGGGATCAACATACCTGGTATTAGGTACTTAGTAGTTGGTTTATCTAGCTACCAGTTCAGCCATTTCTACATCATGCACATTTCCTTTCATCTTCAACTGACATCCAATGTAGATCTGTTTTCGTTTCAGTGGGACATCATGATAGATACACAAATGAAAGGGGTGGTTCCGTCGACACATTTGAATGTGCAAAAGGTTGTGAGAAGCTTTGTATCCCTTGTAACCAGGACGTAGGTCAACGAGTGAACAAGAGGATCTGTGGATGCAGATGACTGGAATAAGCATCATAGCACATCATGTATCAACTTTCAGTTAAGGTCAGGAAAACGTCACACCTGCGTGATGATAAATGGCAGTTATCAGGGCCTACATTTCACTGGGTTTACGGAAAAGGCTGGGCTGTCTACCTGTGCTGTCTACCTGTGCTGTCTACATGAGCTGGCTATCACGTCAGGCTACTTGGACCTACGAAAGCCCATTGGGACAAAAGCTGTTTTAGCAGTAGGGGTTGTTTGTGCTCAATGAAGAAGCTATGTGTGAAGGAACTGTGGGTTATTATGTGAATGAGTTGTGTGAAGTGGCAGTGTGTGAATGAGCTGTTTGATGAGCTGTATTTGAAGGAGCTGTGTGTGATCATGAAGGGGCTTTGTGTGAAGCAGCTGTGTGTGAAGGAGCTATGTATGTTACATAAGCCAGAGGTTCTGTGTTCGAATCAGTTGATATGCCACCGATCTTGTGCACTTGGGAAGGGCTCTTAACATGCCTTTTTTTAAGAGTACCTAGCTTCGGTAAGGGCCCTCCCTCAGATAGGGAACCCATCACACGGAAAAGACAAGGGGTCCTTCCTTCCCAGTGTAAGTGGTTCAAAACCTTAAGTCCTGTGGCCACACCTGGGGTAATTGCTATCGTATTAAGGTCCTGAGTTTCCTGAGTTAGCACCGAATGGCAGCTGTTCCAGACCCTTGCACTTTAGCAACACTTATTTTAAGCTCCTCACAATTCAATTGTCGATCCTAATTTATGGCGCAGAAGCCTGGACCCTAACAGTCACTAAAGAACGGGTCCTGAACGCCTTTGACCAACCAACCACCAGTCTTAAGACTGATCCAATCAGCCCGATAAGTCGTGTTAATAGCCCTTCCAAAGGGCACAAGATCGGTGGCATATCAACTGATTTGAACCCAGAACCTCTGGGTTATGTAACACACATAATTGCTTCACACAAAGCCCCTTCACACACCGCTCCTTCAAACACAGCTCCTTCACATACAGCCCATTCACATACAGTTCCTTCACACATAGCTTCTTCATTGAGCACAAACGACCCCTACTGCTAAAACAGCTTTTGTCCCAATGGGCTTTCGTAGGTCCAAGTAGCCTGACGTGATAGCTAGCCCAGGTAGACAGCACAGATAGACAGCACAGGTAGACAGCCCAGCCTTTTCCGTAAACCCCATTTACTTACGTTATTTCTGCGAACAAAGTTACGCATACCTGCTAGTCTTCTATCAGGACATGTCCAGTTTGTTTATACTACATTTCAAGGGTCCGGTTCGTGAAATACAGGGGCTTCAGACACTCCCTGTTGATATGCGGGTTTCTGTAGTCTGGGATTATTCCTCCATGGTCAATTCTTAGAATGGCCTTTGCTATGCTGGTGATTTTTATAGATTTTAATTTTGTCTCATAGCTGAAGTTAAGGAGTTAACTTTTCTTAACAATGTAGGTGAGCAATGTAGATTCAGAAGTGTGCTATTAAAGTTCAAGTTGTGCATTACTGATTCCGTTAACCATTACTTCAGTACATACAGGTGCACGTGATCATGATCATGCAAACGTAGTTGCACTGGTCATTACAGTTCGCTGCCTTGTACGTCAGGGACTGTTTCCACCAGTTGAACATTGTATGATATAGTTTGAACGTCAAATGCTTACTGAAGGCGAGGTAGAAATTACAGTAGTTAAAACATTGCCAGTCGCCCATACTAATGAATTCCCTCAGGACGTCGCAGGTCAGGCTCGAGGCCCCAGCACGACTGTATCACTAGCATTCCCTACATTCCGGAAGGCCTTCCCGCTGACACGTCCTTGTGCTGTTGCTATGTGGTGGTACACCTTCAGAATTCCTAAAGAGTACCTCAATGTCGATATACAGCTAAACGGTCTACCCACGAAATGCGCAGCTACTTGTTGCTCATCTGTGTCTATCACTAGAACGGAAGGCCGCCCATAGAGATGCAAGCAAAAATGTAACCGTGCACTGCATACATTTTAACACTTTACAACCTCAAAGTTATGTTTTACTGTGACTTAAAACCCATTGAACGTCTTCAGTATATTGCTGCGTTAACTAAAATGTTTCCTAGTGTCCAATACTAATGTGTGTTTTAATACTCGTCCTGGAGCCGCCTTGACTGAAATATTAATAGTACTCCTGAAAGGCATTCATTGCATTTAACGGAATAAAATGTTATCCACCATCTTGAAACGCAAGGGGGGCTCGACATCTATGACATCTATATTTTGGCTAGTTCATCTTTATTTGTTATCATACCTATCTGCTGGATATGAATTTGTTTTGATGATCTCCGTTTCATCCAGGCAGCCTCTCTTGACCCAATAGATGCATTCCTATCGCAATTGACAGATTCCTTCTCTCACACCGAGACTGTTGCCTTCTTCCGAAGATGTTTATTTCTACAAGAAGCCTGTTGGACAGCATTTGTTGTGGCTACGTATGGGACATGGCGTTTTATTTGGTGCTTTGCTCAACAGCTGTCCAGTATAATCTAAACAAGATAGTAGATCAAAAATTCCTTCAGCTGCTCAGCCAGTTCTGGAGAACATTGATAAATGGTGACTTTCCTCCATCATTACCTTTAACCGTATGAACCGTCATCGACCAATTAAAGATACATTGTCCCTGATGTCTATGCTTCATTTCATCTTGTTAAATATCATATGTCTCATATTTTCACAACATGCAGCAAGTTTTCCCCGCCTATAAACACCCAACACTACTATTTAACAAATGGCAACATCTAAAGCATTTTCTTTCAGTACGACGCTATTTGATGGCAAATTCAAAAGGAAGTTGCTTTCCTATTTGTGGTCTTAAAGTTTTACTAAAATAAACATATGGAGAAGAGGTAATCAATCGTTGCTTTGTCGTGATGTTTGGTCTAGTTCCAATTGTCCATGGAGAGTTGTTGTTTTTCAACCAAGTAAAGGAAATACGTGCTGATTTGAATCTGTCTTTGGTTTCCGCCACAACACACAATAACTGACCTGTGTGCCTGCATAAGTGCATAATGTAGGTGACATAATACACCTTCCGTAATACAGGTTTCACAAAATTAGTTTGATGGTGGCAGGTGTAGTGTTTACTATATGCTTTCACATAGTATAGCATTGTCTTTATGACGAATAGTTCAGGCTTTTACCACCTCTGATATGTACTTCCTGTCACTTCGGCAAGGCCTGCCTTGGTGGTCATGTACCCACTCACTTCTCACCACTTAATGGATAGTACTACGATACGGACACACGGTGCATCAACACAAACAAATGCACACATCGAAAACATACACGGAGACGTACATGGAGTCAATTAGGGGGTCGATGACATTGAAACGGGGTGACTATCTATCTGGCATTACATCTCACATCTGTACGAAATTGTAACTGTGTGTCTCATGTCTGTCAATAATTCAAACCAGCCCAGGGAACTCAAAACTATTTCACAAACTTGAACGATGATTAGCAAGCGACCTTTAGAACTTAAAGGATCAACAACACTATCAGTGAGGAGATCTTAGAACGCCCCTGTGGGCCACACCCATTATTATGAACCTTCCATATGATTCATACAAGAACTGTATCTTTGAAAGGTTTGAAAAGAAGAAGCATATCGTTACAAAGCTTATATAACAGCTGGTGCATATTGTTTTAAATAGACCCATACTGCATAATCACCTCACAAGAAAACATGAAACGAAAATCTGATAATTGGTAGCATCAGTGAATTTGCCTGAAGCAAATTTCTGTCTATTGACACTATTTTACTTTATCTATGTGTCAGATATTTTAAATGGTTGACATCCCAGAGGCATAGGAGGCATACTGTTCCAATATCAACCTGAAAACTGCTTCCAATTATCAACAGGTGTCCGGAGGCCCACTACTGTAACAGGGCAGGGTGGTTGCTTCAATGACGTTTGTAGACTGAGTATCCAGAATTACCCGCACTTTTTCTGTGACGATGTACCAAAGTCCTAATTTTGAGGAGGGAACTAGAGGCCCGTTCTCACATTGAATTCTCTTTGATCACATTGAAGTCCACTAGTTTTTAGGCATTGATGTAGACAAAAATATTGATGCACATACAGGAAAGATGCTACACAAGAACGGAGCGAGAAGATCTGGCAATTTTGCATATCGTTGGTGTATGTCATGTTCACGGGATCTTCTACTAAATGCTATTTGGTCCACTATAAAACCCCATAGAAGCAATTACATTCATGTATATCCCTTGCCCCCAAGGAAATTTGATTCCAGTTTTCAAGACACTGTGACCGTTGAAATCCTCCGAATTGAAATTCCATGGGGAACATCTGGCACCTATCTAATCTAGAACCTTTTTCACACTGCCATTTAAAATGTCCAAAGCTTCGTTCCCACATAAAGTGAAATTATCCATTGATGCTGCATGCTATGTCCCCTGTTGACAGTAATGAACGGTACGGAAAGTTGTGAAAGTGGCTAGATATGCGCAATGGCAATGCATTAGGGATTCGGTTGTCAGAACGTTTCTTTGGCAGCAAAGTGTAATGAACTCTGAGTTACTGACCATCCATTCAATCTTCCTAGAAGGCGCTAAAAGCCCTGGCGGGTTGGCTACAATCCCATCAAGATGTAGTCAGTGGTGATGTAATGGACTGATTTTTCACCCTGTATTAGACTAAGTGCAAGAACATTTCTCCAGCAAGTACAGTAGAAGTACTTCTAAAATCTGCATTTAGTCATAGCTTACGATCTTTAAAACATTTTCAAGTTTTCTGTGAGGAAACTACATTATTAACATCTCTCCACTACCAAATATCTACACACCTTGTATGTTTGGAGTATGGCTTAATTTGACATATCCGTCATATTTCCTACATATCCACGAAATGTTTCAACGTTTGGCATTAAAGCACTGGTGCTACAGGCTGTTTTCGCTGAGTCAAAGTGTATTGACACTGACTAAGGATGGAGATTATCCGGTGTTAGTCGTGTTTAGGTGTGGTCTAGAAGAGGATGTTGGACGCTGGCCAACAACCGGAACCAGTGAAGAGTTTTCACATGTCTCCGTCATGTTTACCACTTCACAACTTGAGATTGCTATCACTCTATTTACCGCCAACATCCTGTAAGGGGAAGGAATCTTTTGGTTAAAAGAAGTGTTTTCACTTTCAGATAGTCCATCACTCACCCTTGACAGGTCCTCTGTTGTAGTGCGTGGTGTGCTCTCTGTAGTGATCCTAAGTGTTGTAGTCACCGCTGGCTCCTCTGTGCTCGCTCGTGTAGACACAACCGGGCGTTGTGTTGTAACAGGTATACGGCGGGGTATAAAGGGGATTCGTGTGGCATTCTCTGTCGCATTTCCAGGTGCAGCAGTTGAGACCATTGTTGTGTTTACGACAACTGGTGGAATCGTCGTGGTCTCCGGCATTTTGGTAACACCTGAAGGTTCCGGTTGCTCGTCGGTTCCTGGAACAAGGTCCTCATAACCTGTGCCCAACACCTCCTCAGTTGTTGCCATCATTTGTGCGGTGCTGGCATCTGCTGCACTAGTAGGTCTCGGTGTTACAGTGGATTTGGATTCTTCTACCACGCCTGGTGCGATGGTATCATTAGCTACCACCTGTTGCGTTGTACCTGTTCTTGCAACAGTGGAGCCAGCTTCGGTTGTTGCTGACAACACGGTTGTTGCACCTGTCGCACCTGAGGCGACTGTGCCATTATCGGCAGCGACAGGTTCTGAAGAGGTCAGAACATTATCAGCGGCGACGGGTTGTACTGAGGTCACCACATCTTGGGTTCCCGGCTGTGTCCCTGCAGCTTCAGATGAATAGAACTCGGTGGTTGCTTGGAGCAGTGTCGTGTCTTCTGCATCCTGTGGTGATGTGCCAGGCAGTTGTGATGGACTAATCGGGTCGGGCAGTGGGCTAGAAACCACCGTAGACTGCGCATTGGTGTGACCTGAAGAGTACATAACAAAATGCCGTGTTAATGGCAAAGAACTGATTGTACATTAGAAATAAAAAGAAAATAGGCAGCCTCGGTGGAAAGTCAGTAATCAAAATCTATCGTCAAAAGATATGATATGCACATTGAAACGTGGTGATTCGCTTTTGCTATAAGTTGTGTATCCTGATTGTCGCGGCGCCTTTTTGTTCTTGCCTCTTATGTCACATTTGTTATCGTTGCCGACAAACCTGGTATACAAATAATAGAACTGTCTTCAGATCACGATACCAGTTTGGCGAGTACAGTTGTGACCACACACGCGCACTCGTATATACTTTTAACATCCATATAATGGAGTTGACAGGTAGGTGAAGATTACCAGTGATGCTATGAAATGGGCGGATTGAAAGAACAAGGAAACTATTTGCTATCTTAAGCTGTCTCTTCCATATGGCAAAAGGTTCCTGGGTGAATGCCAAGGGCAAGGCTAGGGATGAGTCATCGTTACAAACTTGCCTGACTGAAGTTGTTTTTTTTCAAGTTCGTGTCCTCTTAACAATTTCTCACACTGCAGTGAAGTTCGGGAGATGTCTGCGCAGCTGTACCCTCAAAGCCTTCCCAATCCAATCATTTTAGGTGTTGGAATCTTGAACTGCTTCAGGCCACATGCTCAGGTCATGTTGCTCTTTGACTTTTGTAGGTATCGGCACGTTCAAATTTGTCGAAGGACGTCGCACGATGCCGTCATCCACGCGACGAGCGTACGACGAATGTGATCGGGCCCAAGCGATCGAGTCTCAGGTAGTGGGCGGAAGACCGCCATCAGTTAGATGACAATGTTTGATAATGCACACCTGTGTATGAACAAAATACTCTGGGGAAAAAGGCAACCTTTGCTTTTCACCTAGGTTCCTAGATGTATTTCTCGCAAGTTGAAGTCGCAACCGTTGGAGACGGACATCAAGAAATCTAACTGTGTCTATGAAACTCTTTCGTTAGCAAACAGCTAACATCAGTCATGACAACAGTGGCCAAACGGTTGGTCTCCTGTAAGGTTCAACTCCAGAACAATATATCAGTTCCCGGCGTGCCGCCCCTGAGCTGCTGACTAAGGTGCTGAGGGAAACAACCCAGTCTCCTGATGGAAAAGGTTTTGTTTTGTTGAGTTGGGTGGCTTAGCAACAGAGGTGGTGGTTGTGAAACACAGTCGGCTGGTTCTTATCTGTTAATGTAATCTGTCCTATCCTGCTCTCCTGACAAGCTGGACCACCAAAACAAGGTCATGTGCTCAAGCTATTGCATTGTCATTTAACTGAACCAATTTGCGTTCACAGACACCAACACTAACCAGATGACACCTTCGCTCGTCTAACGTTACATTCGCCTTCCCGCAGGGCAGAAGTACAACAAGACCGAATCCACAAATCAAGTCCAGTGACCAGTAATTGCTAACCTGCCAAGTATGATGTTACTTTGATTTAATTAGTTGCAATACAACATCCGTTAAACAAACGGTTCCACCATTATTGACAGAGACCAGTGTTGTTGGATGCCCATCGCTTATTGACAGAGCCCAAGAACCATTCAAATTAACAAAATCAATGAAGCGCGCAGCGGGGGTGAAGTCCTTATCTTTAAACCATTAGGTGGGAGTTGCAAATTGGACTGTGGTTGTTCTTTGCAATTAGCGGAGGAAATCAAAGTAACTTGATATTGCTTGTATCCACCGAGTCAAAGATCACCGAATCCGTTGAGCTAAGTCACTTGGCAGTGGTCAGTCAGTAAGCAAAAAGAATGTTTGGTATGAAAGAGAAATGCTCACTTGATATATTCATAACAAGAAAGTAGCATTTTTAGACTGTAGCGTTGTAATTACTGCACATCAATCGGGATTTTTAAGTTCAAAACAGGCTTATATTCGTCCGTCGTCTTCAAAGGAAGGTAACCACAAAACATCCTGTTCGTGAATAGTTCGGAAATGCAGAATATACTGTGTGGTCTTCATTAGATGTGAGTTGTACATGTCAACATAGTCTGACAACAATTGTCTGTAATTTACTACTCATCATCCTATAGACTATATACTACCTATCACTATTCTGCCATGGCAAGAAAATAGATGTCAGATGTGCAGAACAGAAAGGCTCCTTTATATCTGTCAAAACGAAAAAAAAAGATGATTGCTGTCAATACCAACCTTAACTGCTTATGGCTAGCGTATCTAGACATGTTATCAATTACCGTTAGTTCACAGAATCCAAAACCTAAATCTATTTTGCCGAAACTGATGACAACTACCAAACCGTTGTAATGTAGCATATCTGATCCATCAAGCAGATCCTCCTCGCCAAACAGGCGTGGTACAGTCCTCCTTTCAATCCCGCAGACCCCCCCCCCCTCTCTACTTCTTTTCCTCCATCGCTGACGCCAACATACGAACACAACAGGAGTAACAAAATTCTACTGACAAATCTAGAGAGAATTCAGCTCACGAGTTGTTCAGGGTCCCAGACATTCCTCAGTACGATGTTAGACTTCCTGTTTGATAACTGCTGGCATATTGCAGGTGCACTGGTGGTGTTTCTAAGCACGTGCGCATCCTCCAGCGACGAGAGGTGTTCTTAACTCTGTCGGGGACACATCACAGGAAAGCCTCCTACAGCTGCTCTAATGTAGAGATGTCTGAAGATAACATTTGTCGTTGCTGATGACCTCTTGTGTTCCATTTGTCTCTGCAATATTTCCATCTGAGAGGAACCTTTACAAAATTCTTTCACGCAAGAGGATATGTACTAGACCTCAAGAAACCCTCCATCAATGCACCTTGTGCCACAATAGTACCGTAGTTCAAGTAGATGAGCCTATGCAGGAACAACAACAGCTGTATCTTTTCTTTGTAGTTTACTTTGGCTTTCTTTAGACTACTTAAGAAAGACGTCTGGCTACAGATTAAAAGCTTGGTGCACTTTAAAGGCTAGGAAGTTCAAGTGCGAACCTCTAATCGCAGCGGACAGCCAACACAATGTTCTTCCGCTGGAGAGGCCCTTTATCCCCCAATGAAGAACAAATGAGAAACACAAACACGAGGCGTCGGTTTACATTGGCAATGCCTTCATCTGTCTACATGTTTCTGGAAGTTAAGTAGGTCTACTCCTTGATATTCCTCCAAGTGTTTTGGGGTTACCTAAGCCAAGGAAAATCAGTTGTGTCGAAGCTATGGTGTAGGTGGGATAAAGCTGTGTTTGGGGACTCTTTGACGCGTGAGACATGTCGTCCAGTTGATCTTGGATCAAGTAGTCGGCCCAACAAAGCCAATCTACTGAAAAAAACATCAATTCTAATTTTGATGATGCACAGTCCATGTTTTACGAAAATGAAAATGTGCACAACCATAGAATTTTGTAGCTTCGTACTTTTTTTTGCTCCGGGTTGAATAAAATCAGCGAGGCTTGATACTTTACGTAAACACAATCTTGGGAAGATATTTGAATCCCAAATGAATCCAGAACATATCTTAGAAAGATCAAAGTAAGGCACATTGACGACAAACGCATACACGCCAATAGCGTGAGCCTTGACGATACCCAGTTCAGTAATGCCCTCGTTTATCTCACACACGAGGCACACAAGTCATGACCATCACCATGCGAGGACAATACAAGGCCACTTCAACTTCATACAAACATAGTTGATAATGGGGGTACGTCTTGACCAAGGTCAAACCCCTGATGACGACCGATCGGCACCATCCCCGAAACAGACCAAACATCGAAGAAGAATATCGCAGCGTCTTCGGTAACAAGACAGCACAACACATTCAAGACTAGCCCATGAGTATGCACTCGTGCGTCGACCGTACGTCAACGTGACCGGAACCTTATGTTACAAATAAAATACCACTGCACTTCTCAAGTTGTCTCTCTCTTCAAAAAAAAAAGCAAGATATCTACTCATGTTTGAACCACAAGCGAACTGCCATGCAATTAAGCAAGTAGTAGCGCCATGTCAGGAAGGGGAGTGTCACGAACTTCGGACAAGGCACCATTCCATAAGAGTTACAGTAAGATTTAGGGGAGGCCACCCTGGTGGCGCTGAGAGATCATATAAATTCGGCGAGGCTACTAAAGTGGTTTAGTACCAGCCAGGGGCTAAGACGTCAGAGTAAACGTCAGATGAATGTTGTCTGTACAAGCATGTCCTGACCTCCGGATTAACATTTACTGCCGGGGTCGCACATCCAGCGCACAGGCTGTTCGTGGGATAGTAGTGCACAAATTTATTATGTTCATTACTAACATAGGTGCATGGGGGGGGGGGGGGGTCGATGCACGATTGTTTGACCTTTAAGCCCCTGAGAAAGGTCATTGCGTAGAAGATTCGTTCCAAGCAGATATTACATTTTTGTCATGAAGAAAGTCCTTTCCCGCTGTGACAAATGTCCACCCATATGCAGAAGCTGTCAGGCCACAGTCAGGGGTATGATAAAGTACCTCTTCCTTCCCCCTATACAACTGAATTCGCCTGTACTATATTTGATTAGTCAATGGAATATACGACACATGAAACATTTTAACTTAATCAATGGAAATATTCATATGTCAGGAATACAGTCACCCAAGTTTGTCAATCTACTCAAGCCCTAAGTCGACTTCGCCGATTTTCTTATCAAGAATATAAAAATCTTGGTCATTTCCACTCGATACGACCAGAATATGTGTAGCAAACCATTGAACGGCCCATGTCGGTGAAATATTTCCTTCCCAATTTTCTTGGGGACAAGATGGCATGACTGATCGTATTTCAAATCGAACTATCTTCCACGTCGTGTATAGGGGGGGGGGGGGGTGAGTAAATCTCCCTTTTATAGCTGAATGTAGTTTGGCAGATTTTTAATAGCCTAATACCCAGCCTTGTTCGGGTTTTGGTCCACTACCTAATAACGTCGCTGCCCTGTTTGGTGTAGCAAGCTAGTATGGGAACGGGAGGAGACTAAACAGGATGGTACCCAGGCTAGATTTATCTCCCAGAAACTGCGAACTGCTAGGGTCATAGATGGGGCAACTCATGTACGGACGACACTGAGACCTTGACATTGGCACATTGTGTCGGTTAGCCATGTGGAACGTGTCCAGGACTAAATAATTATACAAACTCTGCGTAAATCAAGAGTCAAGTCCGGGGCAAACTACAGAGTTGAAAAGGTGACCTACATCAAGGGACCACCAAGCGGTCATGACCAAATAGGATTAAAACTAAGTCGAAGATCCTCCAATTTTCTACTTTGAGCACAGCAAGCTTAATTTCTTGACGAGATTGTTTCCAGATAATGTTTTCATCCGTTTAAGGCCTGGGTTCGGGTGTCAGAGTCAAGTTTAACTAGCTTTGCCGTGCCCCCAGTCGGGAAGGCCAGAGGTAAGGTCAATGCTGGAGCGTGGGCACATACCAGAGTAGTCCCAACTGAAATCCAAGCCGGAGACTGCACTGGTTTTGTAAACTGTATACGAAAGAATGTTAAACGACATTGAATTCTGGACCTTGTGTAACTTCAAAATATGCGAGTATGAGCTGAAACGTTGCTTATTTTCGTGTTTCAGTGAGTTTGCTTAGTTTCTGGCCTTGCAGCGAAGAAACTTGCAAGGGAGAGGGGGCGGGGATTGGGACAACTTCATGCATAGGTTCTGGACAAGATTCTTGCAATAAGATGTTTCACATTTGTTTCAAATGAACCGTCGTGTCCCTCCAAGCGACCTTTGGTCGTCCCGATGTATATAGATTACCGAAGGTGACAGCATATCGTGTTACGCGTGAGGTCGGGTTCGTTTTAGGCCGTTCCCACAACAACAGACTTGTCACCACACTCCACAGGGTGTAATAGTGGACTACAAAAACACTCAAGGTCGGGCGAAACAGCGGGGGCCAACACGTTCGTGCCCGGGGTGGGGCCGGGGTGTCCTTGCCACATGGCACGGCGGTGACTGGATGCCGACTCGTCAATGGCCACAATGAAGTTTTATTTCAGCCCAAATAATCTTATTGGATAAACCTTCATAAAAATCAAGACTGGTAATACGTGTGAGAAGTGAATTAACTTGTACTTGACCATGTATATGACCAACGCGGGAAGCAATTTGAAGATTGCCACAGTCAGAGTTGGTGTGGTTCACTGGTTGTCGCTGTTGTTTACATGTTGTTACGAAAAATGATACGATCGTCCAGCAGCATCACTGTGGTTTAGATATTATAAACATGTTTTGCCTTTGACATTTCTTTTCATCACTTCTCATTTCAGTAGCTACGAGCTCACAATGAATATCTAACCACAACCCTTGATAAAAAAAAGCTTGGGGGCAAGTTGAGGGCATGTTGGTCCTAGAGCCGAGGAGTGGGCCTATGTAACCCAGCCCTGGAACCATAAACGCTAGTTTTTGTGTATCCATGGCCATTTTAATCGGTGTACAGCAGGACCTACCGCATCTCGAAAATCCCATGCGTGTATTTACTGACTTTTCCCACCGGCTCACCGGCCAGTTCGCACACAAGAGACGGCACTGTTGTTTCCAATCAGCCTGGGCGGAGAACGATCATCATTCACAAGTACCCGATACTTCACATATAAAAGCTAAGTGCATCTGTACAAACACCCTACTACAGAGCCAGTTTATATGGAGTGCAAGGTGATTAGCAAGACCATCAGAATAGCACACTGTCAGCTAATTTTATAGTGATTATCGATTGACGACAACGATATCCGGAACTAACGGCTGACGGGCTAGGAGACGGGGCAGCATTTGTAGGCCAGCATGGGGCTCCGTTAAATCCTCGCTAATTCAATCCAGGCGTTCACTCATGGATAAGGACAGTTAATCAAGATACAGATAATGAAAACTGTTAACGTAATCTACTGGTAGTTGTGTAATAGATATGGATCAAACTTTGCTATGTATGAGGTAACGATGGACTACATTTAGTACTGTACACCCCTTCTAAGTTCTATTGTTGGGAAGCGCTGCAGACGGCGACCTCTTTGGGTCATATCCAATTTTGATACCAACATTTGGATATTAGGCTGTCGACGCAGGTCTTAAAGAGCCCTTTATAATTCCATCAAAACCAAACCAATCATATAGTAACCAACGGCATAAACACGCATATGTACGAGGGTGTAGGAATTGCAAATTGCTTTTGCAA
Organism: Branchiostoma floridae; assembly: GCF_000003815.2. Taxonomy (NCBI): domain Eukaryota; kingdom Metazoa; phylum Chordata; class Leptocardii; order Amphioxiformes; family Branchiostomatidae; genus Branchiostoma; species Branchiostoma floridae. The sequence goes on along the minus strand of NC_049983.1, from coordinate 18,025,978 downwards.
ACGCCTCTAAATCCCCACAGATATATCCATGGAGATTTGGTACTTTATGTAGCAGCGTGAGGTTTGGTAATGTTGTAACTCGAGTACCAGTGCAAAGCTGGATACTGTGAAAAGTGGGGTCTAGCGCACGGTAGCCTGGATTCCATACCCCAACCTCAAGATATATCTTTCGTGCACGATAGATACTTGAGATCGGGCTGGGGTTTGGTAACCAGGCTAAGCGCACGGGGAACCCCAAACCTCCACGGTGTATACAGCGTTTGGCAAACATGACTTTTTGCAGACATTAGGTTGATGCTATTCTACTGTACCACTGTAGGTAGAAAATATTAGAATGGACGAGACATGCACATGAGCACTGCTTGATGTTTCTGTGGCGGCTCCAAGATTTGATCCGCCGTGAATGTGGCCGTAGCCGCGGCACGGTGTTTACAGGGCACGGACAAGGACGGGGACGCGGTTCGGCGAGGTTCGGGGATGAGTCAGGGCTCCGTGTAATCAATAACACGTAACTGCCATGGCTGCAAGGATCGCTCATGACCTCGTCTAAACTGTAACATTTGCCATCTTTGTCGAGTCCCCAGATGGTGAAGGTTGCATCCTCCCTCCTCGGATTTTATAGCATGTATGAAGTAGTTATTGATCGATGATAAACTACACGTTGAGAGTCTCTACAAATTTGTTCCGTAGTATGTGATGGCCGTGATCGTGAGCTATTAGTATAACCAATGCCTTTTTTCCATAGATATCGGCGTTGGACATTGGCCAGGCTAACGCGATTACAACAAGCACTCAGGACTCGGGCAGACTAGGAAATCGCTGTTGAAAGACTTACATACAGTGTCTGTCTCTAAATGTATGAATACCAAAGTATATTATACATAGATTTGTAAACAGAGACGGCGCCCTGGTAATTTTTGTGTACTCTCGACACAATCCAGACAGGAATATTTTTGCAACTGGGAAATGGCACAAAGAAAGGGTTTTGATGGAAATCTAGCAGGGAGGTATTTGTTTACAGGAGCCAGACGCGCTAATGTAGTGTTTCTGAAGACAAGCACATGTTGATTACGGACGGGTGTGTACTAGCTTTCAGAATGGTCAGCGTTACGTGTGCACACACAATACCAGAGACATCAAGAAGTAACCTCACGTACCTGCTAACAAAAGCAGAAGAACGAAGAGGAGTGCGGCATGCTCCCGGGATGAACCCATTATGAAGAGGTCGCCTGTATTGATATAATGGACGAAGACGAAAACGTGACGGTGGGGTTGTCACAGGAGGGTTGGCCGGCCGGCGGTCTGGGCACAGCTGTCGGTAGTCACACTTATTATTTTCGTCGGCTCCTGAATTTAGCTCCGTTCCTCTTTCACAGCTCGTGAAAAAAAGTCGGCAGGGGTTGAGCTAGCCTAGATCCGGATGAGTCCCGACGACACACACAGCCACGCGCGCGCGCCCTGTCCTCACTTATCCGCCTCTAGCCTGTGCATCAGCACCACAGCGCAGTCGGTACGTGTCAGTAGAACGCAGGTCCGCCAGCACGCCAAGACGCAGCCAGGTTCTGGACGACTCCACCAAAAATAGCCACCGCCCCAAAAATTCCTGTACGTCACTTGGGTGGCGGCTCTGATTTCTTACCCGGCGACGACGCAGCATCCTTCTGACGAAAACGGCTGTGATTAGTCGGGAGGTTGGCAGCCCGGAGCCCGTGTCACTCAGCGGTGGCCATGTACCCCGCCCAGGCTGAGATGGTACAGTCCCGTGTAATAGGCCAACCCACGGGAGATCCCTGCCTGGGATGTGAACCAACTCGGCTCGGAGATGGAACGTCGAACATTTTAAAATAGCTTCCGCAACATGCCGCCCCACTTTACATTGGTAATTTGCTAAGTAAACACAGACAGAATATTTAGAGCGCTCTTGTTAAGATTGGCTCGCCTGGCATATCGTATTCAGTGAGATGGGTATTGAAGATTTGATTCCATGCTATTATAAATCGATATCATACTCTTATCATCAACGGATGTGCCTGCCAACTCAGTATGGTCATGTAGTCCGGTGAAAGAACAGTCACATAAGTCGCAGTGTACGACTTTGTCGTACCATTTTCAGCGAGGCTACGGGACCCCCCCGACCATCGACAATCGTTCTGAGCGAAATGTTGTAGGACACACTCTCAGTACTCTCAGCCCAAGACTGTCTAAGATTTGAATCTGCCATACAACGTCAGTATGTGGAAGGTGCTTGAAATAAGCTATATATACGCTACATTAACATTTCGGGTTATCCTGGGATCACAACCTCCAGATGATACCTTTATCGTATCGTTAGTGACGGTTACCATGGTGACCGTACTGAAGGAGGGCGGGGTTGAAGGTCTCCCTGGCTTGCGGCAGACAAATTGTTCAGTCTTAGAACATCACTAAAGATGTTTCACAGTGCCATTTCCATATTGACGGTAAGTAATTATAACTTCAAAATTAGCGCTTGATCAAAATGCACTGCAGTCATTACAGGTGACATAGATAATAGTTATTTGCACAGTTATAACGTTGTGTGCTTGTCATATGTCGATTCATTTAACATACCACGCTTGCATGCATATCTTAGATTACGGAAGCTTTATTCAATTCCTGCCAAGAAATTGTATATTGAGGTTTGACAGTTACACAATAGAATTATTTTCTTCCTTTAAATCAATTTTGCACGGTCAATCCTCCACCCCTATCCCATAGAGCCCACAGTAACACATTTGCCATTATATTCCGTATTCTACCAACTGGGCCTTTAAAACCACCCAGTCCTTTAATGACAATGGCGTTTATTGCATATTCATGCCCCATTGGGGCTAAATGCAGTCAGTTGGGTACATAGAAAGTAATCGGAAAGCTATACATATACTACAGTTTACATGATGCTTTCGAATCATTAAATAAGGGAATCACGTCTGCTCGGCGCAACTATAGCCTCCGTAGCAGGCTCTTTGGGGCGTTTTTTCGGCTCATAATACTCTTCACTGGCCATTTCTTTTTGTATTGGGTCGCTGATTACCGGCCGTCGCTGATCCATTGGCCGACCAAATACAAGAAATGGCCAGAAAAGTGCTTATGAGCGGAAAAGGCCCCAGAGAGCCTGCTACAGAGGCTAGCGCAACTAGAAGTTGATGAGTGTAGCCACCTGTACACAGTGTGCTGTCCTGTCACACCGCATGGGACAATCTTTCCAAACCAACAAACAAACAATCACTCCCAAACACCAGAGGACTCATTTGAAATCCCGGAGCGATCGGTCCCTTCCGATAACCATCAATTAAAATCAATTAGCGCAGCCATCTTTGAAAAATGAAGTCGCTCTGGTAGTCAGCTGCCGACCGTGAAACGTCCCCCAAGAGCCCTTTGCTATCGTCTGAAATGAATCATAGATTCTAGTCAGGATTGCGTTGACAACTTCAATATTTCAGAAGATTAAGAGATAGATAGTTGTGCTGTATGAAAGAAAGCGATGTAATGTCTGGAAGTTGTCGTGGAGGCGTTATCTTATCCTGTAGTCCAGACCTTCCGGATTGCCCGGTCTCCCTTGAAGATTGAGCTGTAACCTTGAAGACTCTACCTGCAGACACAGCAGCTAATCGAGTTTTCAATCCCGCTTGATGTAAGAACCTGGCCTGGAAGGTGTGAGAGTTGAGCGGTGCATGCATGAATCATTGTTCAGAATTGTCCAGAATCACCTGAAAAACAGACCTATTTGATCGACAATGTAGTATCTGAACCCCCCAACACCCCCACCGACGTAACACTGGTAAGTGCACCATGCAAGGACGTGGACATTTGGTTGGTTGTGTTGGTACCAGTCACTTCCCCTCCCTCTCCTCTCGACAAAGCTCTGACAATTCTTACATCTGAGTGTAAGGGCCCGAGTCAACACATGGCGGTCTGTACATGTGCAGCGATTGATGGGGAGGTGATGAGGCTGTAATTTTCTCATTATTGAAAAATACATGAAATAATACAAATAAAGGTATGAAGACAAAGTGATGACGGACTCAAGTTGTACAATTGATTTTAGCACCGCCACTTGTACAAATATTGAAAATGATATATCAGACAGGACTATGACAGGTAGAATATTTAATGTTTTACTGAAGTACATACTGTAGGCTGTAATTCGTGACATGATATAAGATTTGGCTCAATAAAAAAATGAAAAGGACATTTCCCCCGGCGTGATTTGTGATCCTATTTTTTTTCTCATGATCTGTCATCCTTTATGTGCAAACCATCATCGGACACGGGCGTTAAAAACGAACAAGACGCTACGTCTCAAGTTGTGTCCAGAGTAACACATTTGCCACTTATATGACCCTCCCACCTCCAACGATGACCTTCGGCCAATCGAAGAATCCCAGTGGTTTCAAATTCAAACTGTCAAAGTCAATATGATAGCATAGCTCCAGATGTTTTGTTTATCTAACTGTTAGCTTGTATCACTACTTGTAATAGTATCTAGGCTTTAGTTTTCCATGTAATCCTATCGAATCTAGCCCATGTGGGCAAAAACATGCAAGTAAAGATCATATTATATGTTGGGACTCTCAGGTCACAATTTGTAACCTCCGAATACAAACCTTTTATGCTCGCTCTCCGGTCACGTACTGCTGCTACAAAGGAGATAAAAACCCTTCTCTTCTGCCGGCCATCTTGAGTAATCGATGAACCTACTTAATGCTATTGAAAATGCGTTCCGTTCATATTGATTCACCGCACTGTTATCGTATGACTTTCTGTTCACCAGTTCTACTCGATATTACACCCCTCTATTCTGTAGACACTTTGAGTGGACTGAGCACTGTTGAGATTCAGATTGAATTACTGATTGTTAGACACTGTGGAAGGAATACTAGTAGTCAATTTAAAGTACTAGGGGTGGAGATGACTACCGTAGTTCCAAGCTAAGTATAGGTTCAGTTCCGGTTGAAGTTATTTTTACATGTTACAAGTTTTTGTTGGGCTTTCTATTTTTTGTACCGTCTCTTTATGTCCAGATCCCGCTGACAAACTAGCAAAAACGCCTGAAACACGTCAACTACAGCGGCATCCGAACCTCCGCTTGGAGAGTACGAGATAAAGCCATTTCTATCCCTGTATTTATATCTAAGATCTAATTCCACACAGTCTCCACTTTTATCTTTGATACCTTCAGTTTTATAAGCTTCAGGTCGTACATATTCTGTCAAATCTTGAAATGTTCGCGCGGTGGTTTGTATATGCGCGTGATCATTCCATTATTACTATGCTTCCAACCGCCAACTTAAAACGGCGCAAAAACCTCCTATCCGCCCCTACTACAAAACATTAATGAATTCACAGTAATAAATTGAGCCTCTTTTAACATTCGCAAATGAAACCACCCCCCACTGGAAAAAAACACTAATCATTATGTTACACAAGGGGTTGAAATCTAAACCGTTGTGGTTTTGTATGTTGTATGTTGCCCTGGACACTTGAACGACACGTCGCCAGTCTCCAGTACGTTATGTCGTGCTGTAGCCATCACTTCAGTGCTGTACAAACAAACTGCTCTATAATGCCTCGGCGGATCTGAGTCCTGAACGTCTAGGCTTTGAGTTATGTCACGCACTTGAACTTGACAGCTCTGGCTGCCCGCCGACCGGAATGTGGAGCCGATATGTGAGTGGAAGAAGGCGGCCAAGAAATTAACGTCTGGTGTCAGAGCGGCTGATGTCTGTGTTTGCTTCTTAGGCCACAACAGGTACATTATGGCTTTAAATCTGATGTGAGAGGCCCGGTGGGCATAAACATTAAAAAAACAGGATGCCTAAATTATAAAGAATTGACAATAAACGTTGTAAGAATATCTGAAGCCATAGAACATGGTATCACAAACGACCAAGTATTTTATGCCAGTATTAAAGAAATGCAGAAAGTAGTATCCCTAGTATCACAATCACACTTCTGGCTACCACACACACTAGTCACTGGTGTCACTTCTACAACTTGAAACACTCAAGGATACCTCTAGCATTTGGCATACTTTCCCATCTTTGGTGTTTTCTGGTCACGTGGACCATCGCCAGAGGGAACCTTTTTTTTTCAAAATCAAGCAAAAATCAATGCGTGCGTGGATATCTTCCATGAAATGTACTTGCTGTGGCCTTATCAAAGCTCGGAAGTTTCACGGTGAAGTTCAGAGCCCTGACACGGCATATGGTGTAACGTTTGGTCGTGACGCTTCAAGGCAGCGCTGATGGGAAAGAAAGCATACTTAACATGTCTGGCGCACGGTTTAGAATGTTTAGAACCAATGTTGACATTCCCATACGCCGGTGAATGTAGAAATACTCAACATTGGTGTGATGCCTTCGTTCCAAATATCCCAGATAATGTTTGCGGTTTGCGACGGATTTAAGGACCCGGTTTCCTCCAAAGTATTACATTTCTCATAAAGTAAAATACGCAAGCTCGAGGATAATTGTCTTAATCGCGAAATATATAAAAAAAAAACTTTCTACCTCTCCAACAAAATTGCAAGAAGTGAAACATTCCTGCCATTGATAACGCCATATTTCACATCGTATCGGTGACCATCAGCGTACATGTTTGTTTACTTTGTATAAAATGTATCGTTTTTGCACATTCACGGGTCATGTCTCGGTCAAAGTCCAGAATTCGAATTCCGTACCGGCGGTATTTTGTTTATCAAAACGATCGGAATAGTGACTGCGTGGTTTGAAATCTCTCAAGCTGTCTTCACGGCCGATGTAAAGGGGATATATCGGCTCAAAAGACTTTTAACGCTGTCGAGTATGCCAGCTTAGGCTTAGGTCACAATTCGAAAAAGGGGCCCTGCCGGGCAATTCACGGGCTGTTTTTTTGGCACTTTCGGGCGTGACCCCTGCGTTGCCCTGTGGGACACCTCGCGGCTGCCGGGGTATTTTGAGGCCCGGCCGGGACCCTGGTTCAATTTAAGTCTGAGTTAAAATGAACCAGGGACCCGCTCGTACAACCACCCCGCGACCTAATCGTGACAACACCGAGAGGAACCCCTCCGGTTGCCGGCAGTCTGTCGGAATAAATTCGTTACGTCAAAGACCAGGTTTACGGAATAAAAGTGTGTAATTCGTAACACCGGGTCAAATATGTGACGTCACAGATCACGTGAAAGGACAAAAGCCGTGAACTTACACGTATCACACAGTTCTCGTATTACAGTGGAGTTAAGTGCATAGCGCTATACCAAGGGAAAGGAGAAGACCAGAGGAAACAGCCCTTAGCCCACTAGGCAGGCGGAAGAATTCAGCAACAGAAACTTCTGCAGACAAGGGCTGAACAGAGGGGGATAGGACAACACACCACGCAACAGACCACATAATAGGCTGCATCACTGAGAAGCAGGACGAACAGATAGCCTCCTTCATAGAAAGCTTCTATGTTTTTTACGATATTACAACCCCAGACTATAGAAACAAGCTGAAGAAAGATGTTTGGCTGAAGAAGGACGTTTCTTCTGCAATTGGCCGACGGAACGCCAAACTTGCAGTCATTTGGACCCATAAGCCATTTTTTTTCGTTTTACAAATATAAAAATATAGGCCTCAACAGTTTGGCAAGTCATCCGCCGACATTAAAAATTCCAATAACATGTTTATTTAGTTTAGTTTAGAAACGTAACAGTGCCGCACGTCAGTGCGAGTGCGAGGAAAAGTTGGCGAAAAAAACCGTGCCGCAGTGAACGGACCCCGACGTACCGCACCAGTACTCCAAGTTCAATGATGTACTACCTTAAGTGAATGCAGGCAATGCTTGTTTTTATACCCCTTAAAGAGTGCCCACCAGGAGCCTGCCTGGTTCCCTGCCGTTGTTCGCAGGGCATGCGGCAGGGACCCTACAACTGCCCCACCGGGCTGTGAGAGACAAACGTTACCCTGTCGGACCCCGCAGGGGTGACTACAGGACACCGTCAGAACATCTGACGGGTGTCTGCCGGAGACGAACCTAGGAAAGTGGAAATTTTTTAAAGAAAAATGACGGGGTACCCGCCGGAACACTCCGGGACCCCCATGGGGCAGCGCGAAGGCAACGTTTGATTGTGACCACGACAGCCGGTAAACAGCCGGTGTCCGCCCGACTTCAGAGCCCGGCCGGGGCTACATCCCTGACGGGCACCGGGCCAATTGTGACCCTAGCCTAATAGGGGATGTGGCGCTGTTCCAACTTGCAACGTGTGGATCATCATGGTGGCAACGTGCTTTCGTGTCGTTTTTTGCTATGATTAATATGTGTGAACGTCAGCGACAACTATAGATAAAAGACCCGCCGCGTTTCATTTACGACTTCCATAAATCGCAATATCTAAGCAGATGTTCGGATAAAGGGTCGTAACATCTCACCGACGAGCCTCCCTAGCTACGTGTACCGTGGGAAGAGAACTCAGTAGCTTAAGAAAACGATGCGAGTGACAGGCGGGCTTGGAAAGACAATTTACAGCATTGCTCGGAATTGTCATAAAAGAAAATATGCATCTTTTATCTTTCTCCAAGAAATACAATTCCCTACACAATTGCCACATAGATAACAGGGATATCTTCTATCAAAGACAACATCACTGGTGCATGTCGATAGCAAATAAAACTTATGTTGCATGCATTGCAACGATAAAACTTTTCAGTGCAGCCCTGTCACATCTGTCGTACAACAGCAAATTGTGGACTCTCTTGGAGAGATTGTAGACGTGTCGTACACACTTTGGTGACGTCTGATAAAAGGTTGTCGTGGATCTTGGTAAAATTTGATCACAATAGCCTCACTGAAATCCATACGACAACTTTTCTACCACCTCTGACTCCTAATTCCTGCCACTCGACAAGCTTGTTCTTTGTGGTCGTCTTCCCCCTCACAGTCTGTCACTCAAATAACTGCGGACACACACCAATTCACACATCGAAAACATTAACTATATAGACACAGTAAGAAATCGCATCACGCTTGTGAAATTGTGACTGTGCTATTCCACGATAAGACGGATACATTACTCTCCAAGCAGAGGTTGGTGGGGAAAATCGTGACCTTTTCCTTATAATACAATTATATGCCGTACCTAGTGGCCCGTACGTATTTTTTTCGACGCTTATAAGGAAAATGTCACGATTTTCCCACCAACCTGCTTGGAGACGGTAGGATATACTAGTACATCATGGCCAGGCACCTGTGTTCCCTCAGCCACAGCTCGCGTCAGTACAAAACTGCCAGACTGGCCCGGCTCGGTCATGGGTAATGAAAATTTATGTGGAGCTGCCCCGGATGTAGACGGCGTGGACCACAGACGCGTTGACAAATCTATTACATCTGACGTGACACGGGGAAAGTTTTGTGTTGGCTATGCGTTTTGCATTCTGTATGATATTGTAAGAAAACAGTGCGTTCATCATCTCGTCTTTGAAAAGGTAAAACAATAGGCCAAAGGGAGCTTAATTGGCAAATTAAATCACAAACAGCTACTAGCCTTTTTCAGGGCTGAAGATAAATCAATGAGTTAGTGTGATTAGCCACTATCAACATTAGCATATTCATTATTATCACCATTATCATAATGTACCTGCAAAGTAGCCAGTGACGATGGGAGTAACGTTTATGACGTATCCGTACATATGATAAATGTACCATACCGTTTCACAAGCTTCCAGCTTTAAAGTAATCTCTAGCATTTGATATATGGATATTGAATGGTGGAAATGAATATCTCGGCTTACCATGGATCTAAGTGTAAGGTTATTGCGGGAAGTGTTTGGGACCGGCGCCAAGTGACTGTAACGACTCACAAGTGGATGTATGTATGGTATCACAGTTGTGTGGTTGTCGTCAGCTCGGCTAAAACCGGCGGCGGCTGTCATATCCGTCTTTCAGTGTGTTGGGAAATACGCCGTGGTCGTTATGTTTTCGCCCACACACATGGACCAATGGACTTCAAACTGAGCTTTCCTCTATAGCTTTCGATTTCTAGGACTAGACAACAATGTTGTAACATCATCTCAAGCGATGGAAAACGAACAGTGGGGTTGGCCTAACAGCATTGTGAGAAGACTCAGTGCGTTTTTTTTCCTTTAACTACCTCAAACAAAAAGACTACAGCTTTACACAAATTCACTAGCCGCTGATTATAAGTGACCTACATGTGCCACATTTGGAGGGATGACGCAAACAGTTTAACAGAAAGATACACGTTTTCTGCTGACGTCAGCGCTACAAACATAAATGTTTCCAATGGTGGAACCATATGACAGAACACAGACAGCTCGCCAGCAATAGCCTCGGATTTGTTGTCGGCAATATATCTTTTCTATAGGATTTTTTTCAGCCAAACAAAACCGGTCCCATACTCCATACAACGCTAATATCCAAGTAAATTCGGCGTTCTGTAATACATTAAGTATGCGTAGGCTAGGTGGATGCGAACTGTTTAAAAGTGCGGTACCAGATAGAGTAATTGTTGCAAAAACACGATTAAAACACAAAGAGAATGAGCCGGAATCTTGCGTATCTGCTTGGCGATTTGTAATAGAGTTCACAACGCCACATTCCCCGTTGCACCAGTCAATCGATCCAAAATGTGCAAATTGTATATGGTTGCATTTCATCTAGTCTCAGAGGACTAATCATAAACATCATTCCGCATAATGGTGGCAGATGTTGATGAAAAGGGTTTCATTTTCATGGTTGTGTGTACGTATATTCGAACAATCATAGTCAAATCAAAGCCATATAGTATATTATATTGCACAACAATTGTAACAGGTACAATGTACAGAAAAGCGTTTTATACGACTGCTGATTAGTTACATTAATCTAGCATAATCTACCCGTAAATGCTGAGCCATTCAATGTTGACACAACACACGAAAGAGGAGTTGTATGTCTACTGTATCTGTATTGGCCTACATTGACAGGCATTGTGTCGGGACATGACTAGGAACATAAAACGCTACTCTGTACCAGTCTTGGGTAGTGTTGCGCGCTAGTCTTATTTATGACCCTCCAAATCGTCTTTAGTGTCGGACTAATGAGACTAATGATTACTAATCAGGAGTGCTGTGCGCCGTGTCCCACATTTCACCCTGAGTGGTGGCGTGGCCCACTTTGCGGCTTAATTTCCAGGTTAGTACGCGGATGTTTGGAAACTTGACCTCTCCGGTCTAAATCCCCGCCGTGCTCCCGCGCCAGTCAGGGCCGTCTTGACTCTTGCGAGCAATCAGAACCAGATCCTCCGCCTCCATGTCCCAGATCCCGCCGCCAGAAAGTGCTGAGTTACTTGTCTCACGACTGACCTGGTTTAGAACATCAGACAGTTGCATGAACAAGTAATTCTCAATACGTGATAGCAGATATATGTGTCGGTTTTGTTCAAGTTTGAATGTAAAATTGGGATCTAAAAGACAGACTGACAGACTGCCCCTAAGACTACGTAGCTGAGTGAGTTAGTGAGAGAGAGTGTGATGTAAAATTTCGTTTGCCATGATACATTACGTAACTGTAACAAATCTTCACTCATGATATAACTTATAAGTAGAGAAAGGCTTTTCCTTTAGTTGGGCATTTCATGCCAATGTGAGGCGACTGGTACATGTAGGTACTAGGTGAATGAAACTAGGTGACCTAGACCCAGGCCTCCTGTACAATGTCTACAAGGGTCTGCTCAACTTCATCCATTTCGTATATCAGTCTGTTGAAACAGCCATGCCTAAACACACGGTAAAATATTGCCACCATGAATTACTTGCTTGAGTTTTAAAAGGTTGCCTAAAGGTTGCTAGAATTGGCGAGTTCCCCAATAGAGATCATAGATTAATCTAATCCATCCAAACATGCCTCAGGATGACAGTTATTTCTCGACAATCGTTAGGCATCCTCGAAGTCACGGTGACAAGGGTGATTTCACGGCGGTCCTTTGTCACTACACCATTTATTTATTTATTTATTGAAAATGACAACAAGTCATTACACTGGGCCAGCCTAGGCAGTCTATTCAAGCTGATGACGGCTGACCCACAAACACCATCCTCAAGTGACGTGAGGAGCCGATCGCGACCATAGACCGTTTTATTGCATCTCGTTGCATACTGGGAGACGTAGGACACTATGAGTAGATTATGGGGCAAAAACTGACATCGTTACCATGACAACGCGTATGTGGTACATGTGTGCTGTGTCAGGCCCGCTCTATGTTACCATGGTTATGATTTTGTTTGCTGCCGTAGCTACCATACTGCTTCCAACATGCAACCAGATCCGTGAAAATGTCTATATGAACGAGCGGCTGATGTGGGCGTCGCCTGGCTGGAACTGTGCCCAGGGACGATCTGTCGTCCAGGTTCCCACGGCGGGAGCTGAGGAAAAATCGCCCGTCTGTCAGGAGACTGAAAGTGAAAACAGCTTTTGAAAGTCACGGATCATCGTGCGATGTGATGTCAAGGAAGCTTGCCAAGTTTGACGTTATTGATGACGAATTTCAGTGAAAGTGAAGTCTGGCTCCACCAGCGCCTACTGTTTCCTTTGATATAGCCTTTCCCTTTCCAAAGTTTAATCTCCTTCAATAACATCTTCCTCTCCAATTCACAATTACTATGACTGAAGTCTGAAAATACTTACTCTCTGTTGTCGGTACGGTACTGATGACGAATTTCTGTGAAAGTGAACCCCGGCTTCACCCACCGCCTACTTTTTCTTTAGCCTTTCCCTAATCTGCTCTCCTTCAATATCATCATCCTCTCCAATTCACAATTACTATGACTGATGACTGAAAATATTTCCATCTCTTACTCTCTGATGTCGGTACGGTACTGATGACGAATTTCCGTGAAAGTGAAGTCTGGCTTCACCCACCGTCTACTGGGGCCTACTGTTTCCTTAGCCTTTCTCTCCTCAAAGTTTGATTCGCTCTCCTTCAATATCATCATCCTCTCCAATTCACAATTTCTATATGACTGATGACTGAAAACATTTCCATCACTGACTCTCTGCTGTCGACACACCACGCCCACGCCGAGGCCACGGGCTGGAACTGATGACCTCATTTTCTTGCAGATGCCCAACTTGTTCTTGTTTGAGGTCCCTGACCCCAGCATATATCTGTTGTACATGTCGGATAGGTGTGGTGATGTGCTACAGATAGCCAGATGTTCGCACGTGTCTTCAAACGAACATTAACAGGTGCGCTTCTGTATCAGTTGTGATTGACAAATTCCGCGCGACAGAAATTAACTAGCCTGCCACTCCAGCAAATCACAATGGAAACGACATTTCGGTCACGACCCCCCTCCCCTGTTTTCTGAAATGAGGAAAAAATGAGTATGACCTAGAGCTACTTCTTAGCAGTGCTGCACAAGTATCTTATCTAGCCTAGATCAACAGACATGGGTGGGGGCTCTTCAGCTAGCTTGTGCGGCCTCAATGCCACCAATACCGGGTTTCCACTTATGATCACTAATGGCTGTAAAACGGGGCTACCCAAATTCAATACTAATGGAAAATAATTGGACCTCACGTCAGGTAATTTATAAGTGTCACAATTAGTTCATTTCATTTCCTTGCCATCAAATGGCCTTCATGTACCCACCTCCCCCTCAACATCCAGTGCTTAGCGGTACCACTTCCTCAACTCATTCGCTTTCTGGCCAACAGTAAATGCCGGATGAAAATTCTGAATACCTTGACATTAAAAGACCAATGCATGTAGAAATGGTTACCAGGGTACGTATATCAGTGGAAGTACTTCCAGACGCCTGAGCTACGTACACTACTTGTTGTCATGATTGATGGGTAAGGTCGAGGCCTTCCCACCGGGCTGTGCGATATTGACCTCTCCTCATCATGTCCTCACCAGTTGGCTTCTTGCCTATAAAATTGAATGTCTCACTCTGGACAAACGTGACCTAACCGACTTGTAAGCCGAACAGGAGGTATATGATAGAACAGGTCAACAGGTCGTCCTGCTTATGTCCGTCACGGCGCCAAATGTACATATAAGTACATTTGTAACTACTATAGACCAAACCTTGTTCAAACTGGCATATACAGGGGCATACAGGGTAAGATGAATTTCAATTGCAAAGAAACATTGGCGACCGTGTAAAGCAGAGGATTGTACCTATAAAGTGTAATAGGTGGGGATGTTGTCAGACTTTTTAAAAACAAGACAGTGTAAGATACCCATCGGGAGTTTGAAAGTGGTGAGTGAGTCCACCGCCTGACCCAGATATCGACTAAACCTTGAAGCCTTATTGTGTGTTATGAACATATACGACCGTCCTTACATCAGGTTTTTTTAACACCAAACATTCAAGTTCTACCATTTCAGTTGGTATGAATAACTGACAACGCAGGTGTTCGAAGATGCAGTCTATGCTCTTATTCATGGGTTTTCTGGCTAGAACCAGGCCCACTGAGTGAAAATTATTATCTGTCAACTGATATTAACCTGTTGCCCCTTCTCTCTTGAAATGTAATTCTTCATCGGAAAAGACAAACTTAAAACGCAAAAAAGCCAGGAAGGGACACCAAAAAAAGAGTCCAACCAGTCTTCCTTTACTCCCTAAATTTTCCCAGCATTATCTAATGCGTCGGCGCCCATTTTTATCAGTGCGTTAGTAACAGATATGGTCGGGGCCCTTTTCAATTCTCACGGACCTTAATTGGGTACGAAGCACAGACAATCCTCCACCGCGTGGGACCGACTAATCACCCTGGCGGTTGTAGCTGTGCGCTGCTGGAATAGCAAATTGATTTGACCAACCCTGGCTACCACCAAACGTGGTCGGCATGGTTATACATACTTTCCACTAGGACGGCGCTCTCGCCGCGCTCTCTCTGCGGCCTTAAATTTGACAGATCGCCCAACGAATTGTATAGAAAAGAAACGAATCTTTTTACACTTTGTGTGTTTTGATGTCTTCTCGGTCACACTTTTAACGTTACATTTTGTAGAATATACCGAGTGTGAAAGTGAAGGATACACATATCCTATGTAGATCGCAGTGAGAGCGCAGCGCGATCGCCGTCTAGTGGAAAGGGGGCCATGACGATGATGCCATCGTCTGTCGACGGTGAAATTCTGAGGTTATCCGATATCTGTAAACGAGATAAGGGGTCGGTACACTCCGAAATGTATAGCATAACTTCTGCCTGGATGATATGTGCGTGCCGAGCATGCTTGTGGCCAGGCCTCCCGGGATGATTTATTTCCTATCTATCTGGCGAGAAATAATTCCTGACAAAATGATGGATTACCGGTCCGTCCCACATACTAGATCATATTAGCCGTTCCCGCTGATGTCAGTCACTATCAATAACTTCATTTGATTTTTTTTATTTCATTGAAATCTAAAAATAAATGGAAGGTATTGGCAACTGAATTGAACTTCAAGTATTGGTCATGCAATACCTTGGTTTAGGGTTAGCATGTGGACTTCCATAAATCGCACGTGCTAATTACTAACACTGTTACTTGCACCACATTTTGCTTGCATGTTGACTCTTTGTTGCATGTTGATACAGACTTGTTCTTCATGATCAAATACTTGAATAATTAATTGAAACATTGTAGTAGGCAACAAGGCAAAGTAATACATATTTAGACAAGTTACTTTACATTGTGGCAAAGTACATAATGTAATTTCTATAGCTATGTATTGCTAACCAGCATTGTTACAGGCTTGTCAGCTCATTGGCAATGTTCGTTATTTCCTGTTCGTTGTCTGTGGCCTTGGCAATAGCCATCGCGGACTGATAGTGAGATCTGGCATGGTCCAGTTGACCCAGTAACCTGTATGTATCGCCCATGTTTGTATGCTGTACCATCTGCGCTTCCTGGTCGGCATCGTCTTGCTGCATCTTCAGAGCCCTTTCATACCACCTCAGAGCCGCCTCATAATCTCCCATGTCAGTATGCGTCAGTCCAAGCCTGTTGTAAGCCAGTCCTTCATTATTCCTGTCCATTAACTGCCTGGCTAGTGCAAGATACTGTTCATAATACTGCATGGCTGTTTGTGTGGCGTGGAGTTGTTCCCTGTGCATGTCACCCATCTTGAGGCAAACGTCCATCTGGCCATGTTGATCTCCTGTCTGCTGTGCCATCTGTAAGGCTGTGTCGAAGTGGGATGTTGCCTGGGCCTGTTTACCCAATAATCTGTACGTATTACCCACATTTGTGTGTGCTGCTATCTGCGCTTTCTTGTCTCCGTCATCCTGACTGATTTTTAGGCCTTTCCGATGCCACTTTAGAGCTGACTTGTTGTCCTGCATGTCCTCACAAGATAAACCCAGTCTGTTGTAAGCATGACCCTCCTGGTCCTTCCTCCCCAAGTCCCTGGCTAGTGCCAACATCTCGGTGTGATACATGTGTGAGACTTGTGGTTCCTCTAGATGTTCCCTGTGTAGATCACCTAGCTTACAGTTAATATCTAACTGTTCAGTCTTGTTTCCTGTCTCTGTTGCAGCAACCAAGGCTGATTCATAATGACGTTTTGCGTCTGTTACTTGGCCTGACATTGCCAAAGATGATGCCAGGTTCTTGTAAGCTGTGCAAGTGTCAGTTTGCTTTCCTGTCGCCTTAAAGATGCTTAGAGCTCTGTCGTAGTTTATAGACGCTTTCTGGTGCATCCCTAAGATGTTGCATGTCAAACCTATTCTGTTGTAGGCCTCGGCTTGTTTTGTGTCGTCTGACAGTGCCTGCGAACACTCGAGCATCTTCTGGTAGTACTTCAGAGCTGACTGTAACAGGTGTACTTTCGTCCTGTAGAGGTCTCCTATCTGACAGTACAGGTCAAACTGGCGCACTTTGTCTTGTTTCACGTGGGGGCTGTTCAGTTCGATATGTAGGTGATTTAAGCTGACTTGGGTGTCCTGGTCATCTGAAAAATATGAAAATTTTAAAGCCACAAATATCTATGGATGGATCCGTATAGGCATCTCTGTCATATGTATTTCAGTACTGCAACATGTCTGTTGACTGTTTTAATATTTGATCTTTAACCCAAAATAAAGAGTGACTATTGGTAATCATTGATAAGAAGCGGTTATTGCTCTCATAACTCTGAACGACTTTTTTCTACTTCAATCAACACACCTGCAGCTGTTGAATTCAAGAACTGGATGTTTTCTGACGTTTTGCTATTTCCATGCGATTGAGTTTTTCTATTCAATTGAATGGTTTCTGATGGTAGTTGACCGGTTGTTGCCGATTGGATGGGTGTTGTTGTAGATTGGGAGGTTCCTGATGACTGGGTTGTTCCTGACGGTTGACTAGCCGTTGTTGATTGGGTGGTTCCTGTGCATTGGATAGCCTCCTTTGTTTGAGGGGACCCAGTTGATTCGGCGGCTGCTGGTAAATGTGTTGATGGGGAGGCTGCTGTTGGTTTGGCAGCTTCATCGGATTGGCTGTTTCCTATTGTTTGGATAAATGTGACATTGCATGTTACCTTACAGTAATGTTGTATGCTTTTATTTAGATATTTTGATACTATATGATATCATTCAAAGTAAGTCTTATTCAAAAGCATCTATCTCTAATGACAAGCGTAAGAACAGTACGTGTACATCTTGAAGTGTTTACGGTGGCCGTTTTTGAAGTGACCCCTCTACCTTGAATGTATGTATGTTTCCTTTGTATGTTTACAACAGGACTGTTCTAACCATGAACTCGAAAATGAATTCATAGTATTGAGAATTATGATCAAGTGCCATCAACATTTACCTTTTGTTTTCTGCTCTTGTTCAAGGAGTTTGACTTCATCTGCCAACTTTTTCTTCCCAAAACTCCTTAGAAGCTGCTCAAGGAACTCCAGATTTCCCTCTCCTATCGTCCTGTTGTCGTCTAACATGTTGAAGATTTCCAGAGGTGTCGCACGTTCAACTCTTGCCTTGCCAAGAATCCCTTCATGAACTACTAAAGAACGTAGATTTCTGACATCTTTCTTTGACAGGTTGTCAGAAATCTTAACGAACAGTTGGGCTAACTTGGATAGTGGCATGACTGGTTCGGAAGTCTTTGGTAGGTCAGCTTCAAGACTGTAACCCAGAAGAAGGTGACTTTTAAAATATTTGGCATAACTTAATGTAGTATGTAAGAAAGGGGAAACTTTCTGTAGTGTCCTTGACCCTTTTAACAACTCTGCATTTTACATGACTACCCAAACCAACATTAATGATGAAAAAATCTTACAGCAATTAAATGCTAAGTCGAAATAAAGTAACAAACAGTCGACATTTTCCATCAATGGGGAAAATAATTTTCATTCAGCACAATTGAGGTATATAGAAATACTTACTGGCTTTTTAATCGCTCCTGTTTGTCCTGGATGTTGATCTTTAAGGTCAAGAAGACTATAATACATGTAGTTCTTCTTTTTGTTGTTGTGTTTATGGTCTACCGTAGTTTTCTGTCCACTTTAGATACTGCTGTACCTCCTGTGGTGGTCAAAGGTAACTTTACCCGGAAATGCTACATGCACAATAGAATGTACAGAACTGACGTATCGCCATACATACCACACGAGTAGTACTGAAACCTAGCAAGAACAAAAGTCTAACATTTTCTATTGGTCACCTTTTCAGGATAAATACCTGCATATAATTCGATTTTCATTTATTTCAAAGACTGTTTCCTGAACAACGTCTTTTATTCAAAATATCTGTCTCAATGAGGAATTATGGGTAAGTAAAATGTTCAATTGTGACCTTAAGACTGGAACTTGGACTAGCAGCTACTGTACAATTTGTTTTGTCAAGGCATGATGGGAAAGTGTGCAATGAGTTATTTATTACTCTGCACCTTGCCTTCAGTCACCAAGGTCACATCACCCCCAACCAGTGTTGCTTTTTGTCCGTCTGTCTGTACTAACTTATCTATGTAAGTTTTCTTAAACACACCAAGTTCCAAATAAACATTTTGTAAGTGAGTATACACCTCTGATACTCAAAATACTAAAACTGAATACAACCCCAGGTTATGTAGACAATTAAAGTCTACTTATTCATGTCTAAGGTTTTCAGCTATGAAATATTCACTGTAATAACATTACATTTTGTGGTTTGCTTTACCTTGTGTGGATTAAATTATTTCATTTAATCCACACAAAACAACTTGAAAACACAAAATGTAATGTTATCGTTTATATCTAAATGGAGCAAAACATTTTGTCTACACTTAACAATGTAAATTCTAAGGACCATTCAAATGATGTTGACTGGCTGCTACAACTCATCAGTCTATTAACGATGCAGGTGATATGATTATGCACCTCAGTGAATGTTAAGGGATAAACTTAAATCCATATAACATTTTCAATACCACATTTATACTATTCAAACCCAGGTGGTGGTGAATGTAGACTGAGCTTTTACCATAAGGTTATCTCATACACACACCTGCTGAAAAGTGAGTGACGTGGAATTATGTCGCATTAATGTGCATTACTGGAACTGCACAATTATGCCAGCATATTGCTCACTCCATCTATCGTCTTTACACACGAATGGAATCCTCCTTGAAATCCAGGGCTTGAAATTCAGATTAAGAAGAATTTCTCAAATATCAACTTCAGTATATTCAGTGGAACATCAAATACAACTCAATGCCTTAGGCTCTAGGAAGACTGCATATATCTATGGAGTATAAAGGAGGTATTGAAGGAAATACATGTACATTTCATTTTCTCAGTATTCTTCCTGTGATGGTTGACATCGTAGAAAAGTAAACATTTTGGTATGCATTCCTCTCGAGTGCTTAAGTGCTGTGGGCGAAAGCTTGGGGAAGAGCTCAGTGCTCACATTCCTGTGACATATGAGAGTAAAAGTGCCATTGGATACAATGTTAAGTCCCCTCCTACATTCAAGACTGGTGAATCATACATACGTAGCTAGTGCGGTTCAGTTATGCAGAAAACACTGGCAGAATTGTTAACCTGGCTCAGCTAACACAGGATCCACCCACATGTGATGATGTACAAGTGTGGGAACTAATTCTACAGTTGAGGAAACAAAGCTGGATATGTTAATTGGTGTCAGAGGTTGCAATCGTGGCAAACAGATACACTCTAACACAGGTGGTGGGAGGTTAAAACTATTTGTAGGTGACATCACTGCCTTATACCACATTCTGCCCAGCAACCCACAAACAACAATCAATTAACCCCACCCAATGCACATGTGAAGCCATAGGCCCTGTTCACATTGGGGTTTGTTAAATTGGACTCAAATTAGATTTTGGTCAAATTCAATTTCTAAATGGGGTAAATCTTGTGAATGTGAACATCTCACATCAGCTTTGATTATATGAATCCGGAGGAAGTTTGATTAAATCTAATGAATTGACAAAAGTCCATACGTGATGGTGGAGGGGCTATTGTCTCCCTACTACATGTAGTACTACTAGTGCCTGTTGGTTCATGGGACACATGGCACTCGGAAAGAATCACATTTTCCTGCACAAAACCAAACTGGAAACGAGATCATACAGCAAACCCATGCAAAGAGAACACTGTGGGAATGTTCCTATAAATATTGCCATTTCCTTTAATGTTGTTTGAAGTTGGTGATACTCAGAAACCCTCTGATCCTGTCAGTGCTGGCTTTTAGCCAGACGTCTGCAGCAGTGATTTAGAAAACCACCTGTTACCCCATCAATCTGGTGTGTTTACTGTCCTACTGATGTGTCTGCTTAGCAGAGCACTGTAAATCTTGTAATATTCATCATATAATGGTTTTATGTCGAACTTGGGTTTCTGGAACCCTAGAATACCAGACGTTTCACCAAGGCCGGCAGAGAAATTGTTGGGCAGCCAAAGCAGGTCTTCCCGAGGACCTTAGATAAGCACACCAGCGATTTGTCATGCAGGGAGAGTTTGCCAGCTTATCTAAGGTCCTCGGGAAAACCTGCCTTTACAAATTCTCTGCCAGCCCTGGCTAAAAGTCTGGTTTTCAGAATAGTATCTAGATCTGTGACTGAGAATGTTTTCTATACCCTAACACTGCAAAGTTAAATTTCTCCACACTGATTTACCAAACAAATTACATGCTCAGCAATAGAGAACAGACTACCTGACTAGAAGATAACTTTATGCTGCCATAAGGAATGATCAAAAGAGGTAAGAGACACAACAAATATACGGCAACTTTGTTCATCTTGCAAACATCAGCTATGTAAATATAGGGACCTAGAGAATATTATGAAGTAGAAATCAAAAGGATATACATGTATTGAGTAAGTGCCAACCTTATCATTATAATTATAGGAGTAAAAAATTACAATTAAACTAGATTTTAAGTTACAATGTACATGTAGCTCTCTTATGTCCTATCAAAGAATTAATTTGTTTCCCATATACTATGTATAAGTATAAATAGGGAAATATACTGGATTTTGCACCCGTGTATATTTATGTCATGGTACAGCATTGCACAATGTTGTTCTGGTTTAACCTGCACTAAGCCTTTACAAGCTTGGTTATCTCGTACACATCTGTGTACACCAAACCTACACTAAGTCTACAAGTTCATGGGTCCCCTGAGGCAACCATGACTCCACATTGTTGGGCTCAAAACAGTAACGTTTATCCCTGGCCATGGTGAGTGATCAATTGTCCTGTTGTGTCCAATAATTGTTTCTGTCTATCAATGACAGCAAGGTTCCTCCAGGCAAGGTACAGGGGTCAGCAAAGTTCATCTTAAATCCTGATGATTGGCACACCAAGCTTATCATTTTACTGCAGTCCTGGGTGATGTCCATGGCCCTAGGCACTTGACCTTTGTACCAGTGCATCTAGAGGTACTCCTCATATGGAGTTGATTTGAAATTCTATGACCTTCCTTACAAAGCAGTTGAACTTATTTTTCAGTAGTTGACTTTGAAATAGGCATCAGTTCACACTTCTGCCCACACTTGAGTGAGTTCGAACACATACCGCGTTTGAAAGTATTTAGCAAATAACCAGCAAAAACATGTTTTAATATTTCATATACACTAACGTTACATTTTGTATTTTTGATTTGAGAACTGATGCTACATTTCTGGCTCATACAATTAAAAAAATCATTGTTGTTGCATGA
Source organism: Branchiostoma floridae (assembly GCF_000003815.2). NCBI lineage: Eukaryota > Metazoa > Chordata > Leptocardii > Amphioxiformes > Branchiostomatidae > Branchiostoma > Branchiostoma floridae. Next base: position 18,003,865 of record NC_049983.1, on the reverse strand, counting down.
AAAAAAATACATAAAGTGAGTTCCTAATGATTGAATTTTTCAAAGGGACAATGTTTGAACCCCCCCCCCCAAAAAAAAACCCAATGCAGCTTGGTGCACTTGGTGTAAATGTGAAAACATCTATAAAAATAGATTTTGTACTTCTGATTTAAGGACTGATCATTTCTGGCCCATTTAATTGAAGAAATATCCATCCTGTTACATTAGATAGTTCAGAAAGTATATTAAGTAAGTTCCTGTTGGTTGAGACTGGCAAATCCCATTCCTGATGTTCCCCCAGTTTGGCGACGTTCCCTCTGTAGATTCTTTCTGATCCTTAGTGGAGTGGCACCAAAGATGTCTCCATCCGGTGAGAAGTCTGACGTCACATAAGGCACAGGTCCTTCTACAGTCTGTAGAGAAGACAAACAAGGTGGAAACAGGGAATTAGAAAGTGGAATCAGCTGCCAGGCCATCTTTACCCTGGGTGCCAGCCAGTTTCTTTGGTGGCCCAAGGCAGTGTACCTGCCAATCTAAAATCAGTGCTCTAGGGAGTTAAGCCCAAAGGAGGGTTTTTGGTGCCCTTTCCCTGAGCCAGGAGCCTGGCAGAACTCCCTTGGACTAAACCACCCCAAAGCCATGAGTTAGATTGGTGGACAGACTGCATTGAGCTGCCGAAGAAACCACTTGCCACCCCTGGGTGTCAATCTGGTTCCAGGCTACATGTAGGTCATCTTGTACAGGCACTGCGACAGTAGAGGCCTTGCCAAGGAATTGAAGAAGAGAAGAAGAACCCAAGACGCAACAAATAAAATTGGTGTGGCCTAAACAGGTACATGTACATGTACATGTACATGTACCTTAGCAGGAAGAGGGTTAAAAGGTCAAGTTGAGCTATGCTGGTTTCTATGCTACATGAGGAATTTTTTTACAGGACCCCCCATTCTGTTCTTAACCACCTGTACTTTTTCTTTGTAGTTCTACTGACATCATCCAAATGTATATTTTGCTGTGCCGCCCTGTGGGGTAATCAAAGACTAATTTATACTAATAAGATTCTACTTTTACCTGGGCTTGAAAGTCTGCATGGCTGTACAGCATTAAAGGTAGGTCTATAAATCAATCCGAGTTCAAACGTTTGTCTGACCACCAGGTATGCTTGACTGTGTTACACGTACACTTTTTGTGCTCAGCATGGGAACAAGGAATGTTGGGACCAAAACCCATTATACCTCTTCTAATCTTTGTTGACTTACCACTGTACTGGTCTTATGCTTTTAATTGATGGCATTGACTAAAACAAACATTGACAAAGGTCATGTTGTCTTCTCAACTGTAAGTAAACATTGACTTGTGATAACCGGTAATTGATTCAAAGTGAACTACCGGTTTAATTGCTTTACACAGGGTTATACCAACTATCTTGACCATGGAAGGTTCTTTCAACTGGTTAAAGATCACTAAACCACTTTCTATACCCATTTTGTTCAACCATGCCCTTTGGCATAAGTAGTACAGCTTTTACCCTCCAAACTCAGAGCAGGCAAAGTAAACTTGTCACTGTGTCTCTGTATAAGTAGTATCTACATGCATTTGAAATGTAAAGATAAAAAACAAAATGTATCTACCCATAACCTAGCCATGGATTTGTCCGCTCCTTTCTGATACAACCCTGGACCTAAGCTTGAACAAGCGGCACTTCTGTAGGAGGAGGCTAAGATCATGGCTGAAGGTGTTAAGTCACATTTGTGCGGGAAACTCAGAGAAGAACTTTGCTGTCGCATCTGCCTGGAGCTGTTCTACATGCCCAAAGTGCTGCCTTGTAAGCACACCTTCTGTCAGGACTGTCTACTGGACTGGGCTGAGGGCCAAGAGTGTTTCAAATGCCCTGTCTGTCACATTTGGGCAGGGCCGCCGACTGAAGGGGTACCTGATCTACCGGACGACAAACTTGTCGAAAACCTGTGTGAACAAATCCGCATGCAGGCAGCTGTTATGGAAGAAACTGCTGAGCAGCCACACTTAACACACAGGTGCAACAATCACCCACAAGAAGAACTGAATTTGTACTGTAAGGATTGCCATAAAGCAATCTGTATTAAATGTCTGGAAAAAGTCCACCAAGGCCACAGGACTGAAAACTTGGAGAAAACTCTGGAAGGAAGGATAATGGAAGAACAGGGTTTGATCGCTGAGGGTAGGAGTGTACTGGAGACCTATTGTGACTTTGTTATAAGTTTGAGAGGCACAGAGAAACAGTTAGAGGAACAAAGGCAGCAGACAGAACATTACATCACTCAAGCCTACAATCAGAGCATGCAGAAACTCAGGGAGGCAAAAGATGACACGCTCAGTAAGGTCGAGAAAAAGTACAACCAGAACTTGGACTCGATACAGAGTCAGCGGAATGGCATTTTGGCGGATTTATCCGAGCTGTCCGCTGCCTGTGACAGTGCAGAGAACAACATACAGCAGGGAAGGATGGCGATTTTTGAGCAGGACAATGGTCTTATCCAAGTTGTGGGGAAACATAGAGATAGAGCAGCTCCTTCCCCCTTACCAACAGATGTTGCTGTCTTCCAACCTGCAGACTTAAGCAGTGTTGTCCAAACTTTAGGGCAACTTACCATTCAGCCCCTGCAGTCTGCATTACTAACTGAAGAAGCACATAGGCAAGAACCAATAGGTAACAGTGACAGTGAAATCCAGAGTCCAAATCTGCCAAAGAGACTAACATTTGGTGGGAAAGGTGTCAAGAAAGGCAAGTTTACAAGACCTCTTGGTGTGGCTGTGTCAGAGGATGGACATATCTTTGTAGCAGACTGTGGTAACAACAGAATCCAAGTCTTCGATTTACAGGGGACATTCATGCACAGCATGGTTACAAGCCTGTCAGGCCACGGCAGGAAAACCAAGGGTTTCCTCCGCCAAAGAACACGGCATAGATACAATGAGGTGATGTCCCCACATGACGTAGCCATAGACGGAGATGGAAACTTGTGGGTGGTGGGAGATACAGATAGTTCTGACTTTGCAGTTGAGTACACCACACAGGGCAATATGCTGACCAAGATAGAGCTACAGAAGACAAGAGCCTGCAGAGGGATAGCAGTGGACAAGACAAGAGATTGTATCCTTGTCACACAAACAGTTGGAACGTATCTACAACAAGGGGTTGTACTTGAGTTCAGGCCTGACGGAACTCTAGTAAAAATGGTGGGTAAGCAACAGGGCATGAACCACCCTCAGTACATGGCTGTGGACAGGGAGGGGAACATTTTCGTGTCGGATTTCTTTCACGACTGTGTCTATGTCTACGACAACAGCGGAAACTTCCAGTTCAAATTTGGAGATGGTGCAAGCAGTGGGCATCGTCTGAAGTATCCCCGTGGCATCTGTACAGACCTTTCAGGTAACATCATTGTTGCTGATAGTAGGAATGGGTGCTTACAAGTATTTGACAAAACAGGCAAATTCCTCAAATCCATAACTACAGACAGTAGTGGACCCAGTGCCGTTGCCATGGCAACACAGGGCCACCTCGTGGTGACTGATGAACAGGAAGATACAGTCACCATTTTTGAGCACTTCTGATCTGGAATGAGATGGACAATAAAACACTGCTGCAGCAGTACTAGTAAGTGACTTTCCACTATACAGCTATTCCTGAGTGACAATTGAGTGACCAAAATCAAACTTGTGTGAGTCTTGTTTTAAAATTCTGGATATGAAGCTTAAATGCATGATGAAAAATAATGATTTAAAAGGGAGAAAAACAAAGAAAACATAACAATGATCACCAAACGAAATTCATTAAATATGTGTCCGCTCTGTGGTCACAGTCTCTAGTGGAATTTTAGTGTCATGTACTCATTTTTTGCTATTTTCAGATGATTGAGGAACATTTTGTCTGTGCCGGGTGTGTGTGTGGTAATTTTAGAATGGATATATGTGTACAAAAATGTATATAAGTTATAATGTCCTTCTTTCTTGCTTTTACTCTGCAATGCAATTTTGGACAATTTACTATAGACACTTAAAGTTCATCATTACTAAATAAATGTATTAAACACAATGTATTCAAACACAAAATACATCTAAAATGTACTAATACTGTAATCTACAGAATGTTTAGAGACTCATGCATGCTATATGAGTCACCCTGCAAACTCATGTGTTTTTAATTGATTAGATGTACTAAGTGCTGTAGACAGCTGTAAATAGGACTAATGATTGACATGTCTAGCCTGTGTGCCAATGACCTGTTCAACAACCAGCTTAACATACCTTGGACTCCAACACAAATGCACTTAATGTGAAATAAACTTGCAACTTGACAAATACACTTAATGTGAATTAAACTCACAACTTGACAATTTTAAATGCAGTAGTTTGTCTCATTGCCTATCGATGGGTTGTTTTTGTAACTTGCTACAGGGACCAGAAAGAATAACGTGTAAAAAAATTCACAATGCTATCACATGTATCACCAAATACATTTCTAAGTGAAAAATAACAAAGAAAAAATGTATCAAATAAGAAGGATTGCCATTAGCCAAAGTCTGTTCTGACAAAGACCATTTTGTACAACAGCTTGTGTGTAGTTTTTAGACGTTCACCATTAAGCATGGGCTAGTCAGACCACCTTCTCTCCATGCAGACAGATCCCTACACAAAATCGCATTGCATTTACATTAAATCTGAAAAATGTTCTTTGCAACAAATCAAGGAAACACTCCAAACCTATGGCTAACAAACTGTTTTGATATGTATTCTATGTGACAAGTACAATATAATATCAGCTTTAAGTTCCCTGTAAGATGGCAACTTGTCAGTCATGCTTGGCTGAACATCTATTCAATATCCAGACTAATATAATACACTGCTCCCTGCCATCCTTGCTGAACCTCTATTCTCAGATTCATTTCACAATCCTGCAAGTCTTTATCTGTGCTGCATACAAAGTGACTACCTTTATCAAATGTTCACTGAGGTATGGTGAACTACTGACTCATTCAGTATAGCAGTTGTAAAAGAGTAGTGTTGCTAATGCATCAAAGATATGGAAAAATCTGCAGAATATTTTGTAAAGGGAGCGTCTCAAAGAATTCAAGCTGTTTTAACGTAAAAATATTTTCATGCTATTACGCAATTGTCATTTGAGATACATGTACAGGCAGTTAATTTGCAAGGTACTAATTCAAATTTAAAGCAGAAAATATGAAAGATGGTTGCAGAAAGACATGTGGGGTCAAGTGGTATTTTCTCTTTTGTCACATTATGCATTCATGTGACATTGTCAAGGGAAATTTTAATTGGCAGTTAATCTGTAACACTTTTACACTTTTGAAAAAAAACTTGTATCATAAGAATGTTGCAACCACTAGAAAAAAACTTTCATCAGTACTAATCTCAATAAAATTTAAAACATTTATGTAAAAACATGACAAATCTTAAAATGCCTGGATTTTCAAAGCATGTTACTGATAAGAAGTCTCGAGCTCATTTGTTTTAACAAAATCAAAATCAATGAATATGAGAACATGTACAGAGCCAGGACTTTGGCCTACATGTGGGGCAAAGAAATGACTGATTACGTACCATGTGCTCTAAGAGCTGTAAACTTGTTACAACATCAAAACAGCCATTGCATTGTTTTCTGAGATGAAATATTTGAGGGCTGGAGTCATGGTTTACCTTAGCCAAGGAATAATGCATTAAAGGCCTTGGAAAAAAATGTTGTGTTTCTTGTTACTCGACCTGCCCTGCAGAAACCTGTCAACCCTAGCCTTTTGGGGGGCAGTCGACCCCTGGCAAGGGACATAAAATTTTCAATCTCACATCTGAGTGATGAAATTGACAGACTTCCTGTACTTCACACTCAATCTGTTAAGAGATGAAGGCTTTAAACAGTTAATATTATACAACTGTACGAATGTGTAATTAAACACCGTGTTTCTCTGTCCTAATTATTGATATACTTGTGCTTGTACAATGTACATGTATATCTGCAGTTATAATATGATACATTTCATATTTGCATTGAATTTGTTAAACTGTATTTCAGCAGAAATCTATAAAAATGGATAAAAAAAGAATGCCTAAATAAAGACCGACATTTTTTTCACGACCATAATCAGAAACAAAAAATTAATTTTCCCAAGCCTAATTGGCTGATGGCCACACAACTTGGCAGTGCTCAACATACAGCTTGCACATATCAATGACTCAATCCTGGACTAAGTACAGAATCTCCCATTATTCTTTACTCTGGAATGTTAACACCCCTCACCTTGACCATCTTTGAGGGTCTATATGGGTGGATCCTTCTAACATTCAACGGTACATTTAGCAAGGCTTACAACTCTTAATTCAGGAGAACCACTGACTTTTATCAAATTGTGCTGTATCTGGCGAAATTAGACTACAAATACCGACTTGACCAGACACTCCGTTGTGATTTCTGGGCAACGTCCCAATGCAAATAATTTGTCAGTAACGCATTATGATTAATTCAGGGTGACAACTAACATGCTATGTTGACTTAAAGTGACCAATTATTCTTCACTAATAATTTTACAGAGAACACATACATTGAATTAGAATATTATAGCCTGGCTATGATTAATAGTGAGTTAGAATACCTCACTATTCCTCAAGATAAAGGAATGCAGACCCCCATCTTTAATTGGTCAGTTCTGACTACTTTGGTCTTAATTTTTTTTTTCTTGTGAGTAATCCAAGATAAATATACAGTTTAAAACTAACCATCCAAGAAGGCCTACAGTAAGCTCCTCTGATGGCCACCAGACAAATTAAGTGGGAGTGGAGACTTAAAATTAGCATAAGGTCAAGTTGTCAAGTACAATTTTGAGTTTCCAAAGTGGACTTTCGTACAGGGGGATTTGAAAAAAGCATTTGTCATATACACTGTGGCATGACTGTATTTACATGTTAATATTGTAAATCAATTAATTAGTGGGATGTAACAATACCTGTCTGTTACTAATCAAGTAGTGGTACCTACACATGTAGGAATGGCACCAGTCTAAGAAGTATATGTAAATTGTTAATTCTAACAGACAATGGTCTTTGAACTCATGCTATGTACAACACAGCAGGCTGTGGTATCTTAAACCTTCTCTCTGCTGCATAATACCATAACCAATGACAATTTTCTGCCGAAAAGCTACCTCAGTTAGGAAAAAGGCTAATAATGTCAATGTACCCTAAACCTAGAATTATCTAATATTAAACCTACAGTCAAACCTGGCTGTCCATCCCCTTGGCACAGCCAGCCACTTCCAGTCACAAGCTACATTACACTGCTGAGCAACCATCTTTTTTAACCCACCAGCAACCATTTTTTGCAATCCCTAGGGGGCATTCATACCCCACTGAACAGCAAAAATTGGTTGACATCAACACCCAGCCCAGCAGCAGCCATTCTAAGTTATAGGATTCCTGCGGATGCTGGCACCATTGACTTTATCATAACACCAGGATTAGAAACAATATGTTCTGGTACACTCTCACACCCTGTCATCTTCATAACGATAACACCATCATGGTAAAGATTGATGCAGTTGAACAACAGATTAAAATGTAACCTTCTTTTTAGCATCCCTTTATCTGGGGCAACCACCCCTCCTCAGCAACCACTTTTCCTCAGTCCATTGAGTGGTTGCTGAGGTTTGAGAGTGTCATAAAACATTCCATGGCTGTGCAGGTACATTCAGACTGGACCTGTACTTACCTGTTGTAACATAAGGGGTGTGGGGACTGACAGGGCACCACACAGTAGGACGTTAACCCTTGGTAGCCTATCCATGGTTATGCAGGTACATTCAGTCTGGACCTGTACTTACTTGTTGCAACATGAGGGGTGTGGGGACTGACAGCGCACCACACAGTAGGACGTTAACCCTTGGTAGCCTATCCTCTTCCACAGGCGTCAGGAGGTAGAACAGTCTCCTCTCCATGTCTATGCCTCGGATTACACCTGAGAAATGCACAGGAAATGGTATCAAATTAAAGGATTTTGGGTTGCACATGTATGTGTATATCTTTAATGTACATAATATTAATGTTGATTTTGTGTTGTCTCTGAATTGTGTTATCATTATTGTATTTATCGGAATAACCCATACCCACAGGGGAACCTATATCCATTGTTTTTAAAGACAGGGTTTTTAGGGATATCAAGTTTACAGACAGTGATTTTAAACTGCAATGTTTTGACAGCACATATCTGTCAACCTGATATCGTTAAATACCTTGTTTTAAAAACAACATATATAGCATTACCCTTAAACATGGGCCTTTTAGTGCCTGAGTTAGATAAATGAAAACCAAACACAAAAAGATTTAATACAAATGGTACACATTCTAATCATTTGGTCAATACTGTTTATCGAAGATTAAATGGATATGGTACAAGCCAAGAGTTCTGGTGTCAAAGAAAAATGTGAGTGTGTACAACAGCTGAAGGGTAAAATTCAAACATTATCTATTTTCTAAGTGCAAGCCAAAACGTTTGAAACAAGTGAGCAGAGGAAGTCTGAAGTGTTAGTTCCTTCCTTACCTATGCCAACAGCCTGGCAGATGGGTGTGTCCTGTAGCACAACTGGCCCATCTGGCAGCGCCCTCTGTCTCAGCCTGGACAACTGCAGCATACATGTAAAACTTATTAGAGGGACATCACTAGTCTTAGCACACCAGCTTGCGTAAAGAAGGTGCAAGCTAAACAACACCAGGCTGTAAGGTTTGATAAATTCACAAGTGGATGGACCCATTTTTTTATGTGTTGTACAGTGGTGAGTTTTGATATGCTCGAGTGTTGCTCTAATAAATTTGTGTACTGACATTGGGTCAAACTGGTTAAAGGATGTGTAATGAAAAGTTCTCAAAATTCATTTTCTTATCATTTTCTTAGCCATGTTTGATAAAAAAAAACTGATGATTATTAGTAGTATCCATATAAGTAAGGAACTTCCGAGTAAGCACACTATCAATCAGAAATGTTAGATTTAATCTTATTCTTGAATACATGCACAATTTATGTTAGAGACGAAAATGAAAAAGGTGTACCTCATTATCATCTGCCTGGCACAAGGCTACCAAACTGGCATTCAGCACGTACATGATCTGTGTAGGGGGAACGTCAGCGTTGCAGGCGTGCACTGCCACTGCGCTCCAGGGGACCACCCTGGGGGTGAGGGCGTTCAGGGGGAGGACACCTCTGTCTGGCTGGAGGGAGCGGAGGGTGGCCATCAGGGCCATGGAGCGAAACTCGGATGCTGTGAACCATGTACTAACAAAGGGACAGACTCATTAGTATCAGTCAATGTATGCTATAGCTTTCCAACTAGCGTTGTGCTAACACACAGGAATACAGACACTGAAATACCACAGTTGTTAAGTATATACTGTATTTGTATACTCATCATGTTATTGTTACACAGTTATGTAAAATCATGTGCCAAGTAATGATTGTAATCAACGTATTTTCTTAAGACTTACTATTTTTTTCAAATCAAGTTCAGCATGCATGATTTTACCTGGTTGTGAAAGGTTCTGAAAATGTATGATTATAGAGAAAGTGAACAGAGAAATGTCTGAAACAAAAGTTTTTATGTTCCCTAAAAATCCAACATTAGTCAATTCAACTAGAGCTAAGTGTTAGGTAGCAAGGTATTTAAATCCTATGGTTGAGAGTTTGAACAAACAAAGGTGACATACTGCCGTGGCATGTCATTCCCAACTTGTAGGTACACCAATTCTGGGTTGACAGGCACAGTGTCATCATCATCATCATTCTTGTTTTTCTCTCCCTGTTAAAAGAAAATCCAGACATTGAAAGAATTATGGTACATTTTATGACACACAAAAATAATGTTGCATTTCTACACATTTTCTGTTGCAAATTGGACACATGCTTCTGAACTGGACAGTTTGTTTTCACACCTTACCAGTAAGAAAAGCTTTCCACTAAACGTCAACCATTAGTACCTGTATATTAGCATATGTCCAGCCAGGCTGTGTATGTAGGAACTCAGGAGAGAGCTGTGGTAAGTCTTGAGCTGATTTCCTCCCCTTCAGCTGCAGAATGTGGGAGGGGTGCACCAGGTGTATCGTGTCCATCAGCAGGTGTAATCCCATACCTAACAGGGAGAGATTGCAGTGTTGTCAAAATAACCGCTTCTGTCATTACAGCAATACTAGTCTATTGGTTCTGGTCAATGTATACATTCTACATGCTGACTGCTATGCACTGACATCTATAGTACATTAATATACCTTCCACAAACATTATCAGAGAATTCTGCACATAAAGAAATATATACTGTAGTAGGTATACATGTACTTTTAAAATAGTAAATAAAATCATCATATCTTTGGAGAAAAATATGCTGGATTCAACTTTTAAAACTATACCTAAAAATGGTTGCTCATCATTTGAAGTCAAAAAAGGGTTTAAACTTAAAAGTTGATATGTTTCTAAGAAAATGAAAAACACGGCAGTTTCTCATTGAGTATGAAAAATCACATTTGATTGTAACTTAATACATACAGATGTCTCTAAGTTTCTCACCTTGTGTCCACCCCATGGTGTTAACAATGAGTGGTGCATCACCCCTGTACCCCTGGTGCACATACCTTACTGTCCTGACATACCTGTCTGGGTCATCACCTGGGCTTAGGTGACCATAGTAACAACACCTGAGGAGGACACAAAAGGTTTGTCTTCCTAAGCCAATTACATGTCTGATGATTTAACTTTCATTTTTTCAGTTATTCAATAACCGGTGGTTCAGAAAGCTTGTTCATCAGATTCCTATTAACTGTTGATAGTTGAAATTGTCTGATCAAAATTAGAATAATCAAGATACCACTTAACTTCAAAACCAATATTTTCAACTTACAAGCACTCTTTGCTCCCTCATGTAGAAATTGATAATTACCAAAATTACCACCATAAAAAAAAAACAATTTCAAGATTATTCCCATGCAAAAATTGACCAATCCAACATTGTCTCAGTCCCAAAATTAACCTTTCCAAAACCACCACCATACCAAATCTGGACTACCCCATCTATCTTACCTGTCAGGTGTCTTCTGATGGGTGAAGGGTGGGCCGACCGTGGGTGTGTTCACGTGGGTCAGGGACACAAACCCAGACGGAGTGAACTCTGTCTGCCCAATGTCACACTCTAGATGGTACACCTCTCCACAACTTAATATGTGCAGGGGGAAAAGAGAAAAACGGTATCAAGCCATTGCAAGTTGTCATAACTGAGGCAACAATAGTTTGTTTCCTTGGTTTCTGGACATTACAAAGTAAAATTTAGTAGACCAGGATAATTGTAAAGGCTTCATAAAGTGTTTTTCTGCTGTGGATGCCTTCAAAAATGTATTAAGATAGGTAACTACGAATTACACATTATAATTAATTTTTTTCCCACCTGGAAAGAATAAGATTGATGAGAAATCTTGCCAGAGTGGACTTCCCTGCATTCTTGCCTCCACACAACAGGATGACTGGTGCTGCGGTGCCCTTGGTGACTACATGTGTATGAAAACAAAACAGTATGATTTTCCTAGCAGTCTTTATCTGGAGGTACCGTATCACTTTACACATTACACAAATAACTATACAGATGCTTACAAAAACTGCCATAAAATGATACTTGACCACATCAATTGTGGTAAAGTATCATTTTTTGTTCATAGTGACCACTTCTGCAATGGCACAAACTGGCCAATAAGGACACTTTTTGGCAGTCCCTAGAATTCCTCCCACTAACACAGACATTAAGAGTCCTGTCTACTGAAAGCAGCCACTTGTCCAATGTGAATAATGTTCCCAGTGTAACAGGCCAGAATATATTCTCCAAACAGAGGTTGGGTCGCGGAGACAGTACAAGTTGGAAATTTTATAGGGGAGAAAGCTGGCAAAATAAAACGACCATTACTATATCTCCGTTACCAAACCCAGGCTAGAATATACCCCAGGCCAGAATGTACCTGAATATATTTTGGCAAAGGGTATATTCTGGGCTGTTACACCAGTCCCACTTACACTACCGTAACAACATTTTGTTCCTACATTGCATTTTGAAAGAACAAAGGAAATCTGCCCACCTGCAAGTTCCACCTGTTCCAAGACGTCTGACAGGGCTGACCTGACAGGGTCAGGTGTGAACAGCCGAGGTGAGGAGAGGTCGTCCACCACGTGGAAACCGATGGACTCCAGGAGCTTACTATCCTCCAATGACATCACTCTTTCTACCTCTTTATCCTTGCTCTTGTTTTCCTGTATATGAAATGGGAATTTTGTGCATTGAGCAAATTCAATAAGAAACAAAATATGACAATCGTATTATGAATGGCTGTATAATATTGAGCAACGAATCTCCAATAGAATCTAATTTACACTGTTTGGTCAGAAAAGTTTTCATCGCTATCTTTTTAGACATTAACAGTTGCTGTCAAAATGATCTTAATGAAAAGAGACGGAAGAATTAGATCATATAATAGATGGATAATCGGTTCAGTGCGAAGAATCTTACGATAATGAAATACACATGAACATGCAACACAATGTACCATCAAACCTAGTACAACTGACCACCTGGCGAATGTGCCACTTTTTGGTGGACTTTTTTGACGACGCCTCAGGGGAGTTGTCAAGTGGTATATTTTGCATTCAGTCTGCAAAAATTCTAGGAATTGCACAGGCATTTCCACAGGAATGCAGTATGCTGGGTATGCAAGCCCTCCCCCCCCAAATCTGTTCCAGATGTATCTCTGGTATGCAATGGTGGAATGTAGGTCACACTTGCTCCCTGGAGGAATTTGTCCTTTGAAACTAGACAGGGAACTCTGCACAATGGATCACGTTGTCTTGGTTGTTATGTTATGTTATGAAGGATACATTTTCTTTTCTAGAGCTTGTTCAAGCCATACGCCACAGGCAGACAGGAAATACTTCTGTAGTGCTCAGCTGTAGGTTTAGGTCACTGGCAGACCATTGTGCTGTACCGGGGATAGTACATTTCTGCTGGCTGTAGGTTTATGTTACAGGTGGGCTAGTATATTGTGCCAGGGATAGTGCGACAGGGAAGTTCCAGTCTATTTCTGATTTGAGCTGTATTGTTGGACCCTCAATCGTCGTCATGGCAATGATACATTTTTATTGCCAGTCTTGTTAAAGATAATTTTCCCTGTTGATAAAATCCTGTCTGTGTACTAATCATCTATTCACAAAGTCCAGATTTACTGGGGTCAGTTTTTACTGGAAATCACACCTAATGACCACTTACCCAGTAGAAGACATTAGCATACTCCTTCACACTTGTCACATAATCCACCATTGGACACGTCAGCTTCTGAAGCAGCACAACAACAGTGTCCTCCTTGATATCCTTCCCTAAAAGTTGTTTCACATGCTCTGACACTACTTCTTTTTCCTCGTGTGGAAGAGGAGTGATGAACAGAGCTGAGTGAGTCCTTGGTGCATAAACAGGTAAAGGTTTCTGTCCAGGGTGGAGGGTGCATCCATAGATGAATACAGATCCATGTAGACAGCTGACCAAGGCTTTTCCATGGAAACAAACCTCCTAAATAGAAATCAAAATACAAGCATTAATGTCAAGTACAAAACAATGTAGCAGTAGAAGTGGAAGTAGTGTCCAGTTTTAGATTATATTGCAGTGTGTATCCCTGACACAGAGGTTGGCAGCAGTCATCTAGTCTTCACACTGCCCTTCCTCAAGTTCCTGATCAAACTGTACAATAGACCAATACTGGTTGTCAATCAAATTGGCAGCTCAGTCAATTGGACAGTACAGTGTAGCTTCTTGGCACAATCAGTCAGATTTTTGCATTAGTAATTCTTTAAGGTAGGGAAGCTACAAGATTAGTCACATCTGCATTCTGATCAGATATTTGCTATAAATCAATTCCAAAACAACCTTTTCAACTATTCAAATTCCAGTTCTAGCTGAAGTAATTTAAGAATTAATGCTTACAAAGACTTCATAAATACCTATATCACTACAGCAATTACTTTGTTTTTACAGCATAATTTTGAATACATGATTGTCTGCTTGTAGCATACAGTATATTTCTATTAGTAGAATTGATAACATCAGTATTTTTGGCACCTATAAAAGATCATTACGTACCTGGCAATGCTCTATCACTAAGATATACTCCTCTGCATGCTTCTGCTCAATTACCCTAGACAAACAACAGTAACATTTATCAAAATCATGAGAGCACAATACAATATAATAAAAGAACGAAGGGAAATTGAGTATTCCTCTATTGTTACAGTACTGTAGTAGGATACATTTACAATTTGCAGAACAAGATACATGTACAATACTATTGTCAAACTTACCTACAAGTTGCAGGAACTAAAGTTGAAGACGCAGTTGATAATGAGGCAGGCGAAGTAGAACTGCTCACTCTATTCCCATGTTGTGTGTCATGGCCGTTAGGTGCCAGAGTCTTACTCTTGGCCTTTTTAAGTTTTAATCTCTCATGTTTTGTCCCCAGTTTTGACTGGACATTTTTTACCATGTTCTGGTTAGGTATCAAGCTGGCTGCTGTTGCGATGGCTTTCCGTGACACGGTCGTCTGCACGTCAGAACCTTTGGAATCTTTAATAGACCTGTTGGCATTGACATAGGCGAAAATAGGTCATAGATTTAAGAGTACAGTACAAATAAATGGTTGAGGAGACTTCACCAAGTAACATGTGAGATATAAAATTAAAAAACACATTCCATCACAAACTGATTTTCTCAACTTATCATACTTTTATAAAAGAGTAAAACTGGAAAGACATGACATCACATAATCCAGGGGTCGTAAACTCTGAGGTTGTTTAACACCACCACTTTTTAAATGTATTGATTAACTCTAACCAAGGAGGTTTTATCAAGAACTAACTAGTCTAAAGTTTAGCTAGGCACATGCCCCCCTCCCCCCTCCCATCCCCCCCTCCCCCCTCCCATCCCCCCCTCCCCCCTCCCATCCCCCCATGCATGTGCACACAGATGGTCACACAGATGCCCTACCGCAGAGCCTTTGCGCGTTGTTCTGCTTTCGACTTCCTTGGCCTTCTTTTCCTCTTCTTCACCATTGCATGATCCATGTGGTCTTTGTGCTTTGAAAGTAGCAAATCACCGAAATATTGCTGGGAGCAAAACACGGCGAAACTTTCACATGTGCGCCGCCATGACAGTAGAATAATCCAATAGTGGAAAGGGTTGTATAAAATTATTTGATAAGAAGAAAAAATTATCAAAACACTGTTATCTATCACATTTCTCTTACTACAATCGAGTTGTAAATGATAAATTAATTGTTTTCTTACAAAGTTAGCGTTATCTTTTTACTATGAAATACATTATTTTCATCACCCCTATCAACGTTGATTTAGTATGACCCAACATGGCTTCCAAAAATGACGCTTTCGTTGCTACGCTGTGTTGTTTTCTTGCGATTTCTCCATGTTTACTTGCGGCACAGAGTTCCTCGACACTTCAAGATACAAAAGCCTATTCCCAGACTGTAGGAGGCCCTAAAGATGACATTCTAGAGATAACACTAGAGGATGGTTCCGTTTCTTTTGAAACGAAGCTGGCGCGAACGCACCCGGAAGCAAATCGACCACCTGTTGCAGGTGCAGCTACGACCACAGGTGCACCTGCAAGACCGAGCCCTTTGTCAGGTGTCAAAGAGGGTGAGATGTTGTTGTGAGAACGTAACGCTATGAATGTACTTAACACACCATTGTGGTATACATTTACTTCAAAATGTTGCTTTGGATACTGGCCGTTTTATGATGTAATAAAAATTCTTGATATGTAAATTGTCGACACAGGCACTTTAACTGATGTATACACACAGTATCAAAAGACGTATCAAAATGCACTTGAACAGAACCTTAGATAACGGATCGAAATTAGCAAGTCCATTGAGAGCCCATTGTAACTGTTAATGTTATCATTCAGCTTCATCGAAGTAATAAAACATTAAGGTTTTGCTGTTGCTTTACTGTTCCTATCATATTTCCCCACAGATACAGCTGAAGAATCACCATCTTCCCCAAAGCTGTGGGATATAAAGGAGCTGACAGCCTCAGACTACGACTCACTGATAACAAACGCCTTCTCCCAGCCTGCCTGTATCTTATTCTCATCACAGAGAAGGGGAGCATCAGTCATCGAAAAAGTTTTCCTCCAAGTGTTGGCAACTTCTGAAGTGCAGGAAGAGCTTTCCTCTGTGTTCTCTGTTGGAAAGATATATGATCCCACACTGATGGACGTAGCAAGTATCATCAGCATTCCGCGAGCGCGGCCGTCGTTGTGCTGCTACCGGGGAGAAACTCCTGTCTGTTTCTATGGCGATCACTCTGCAGCAAGGTTGAAAGACTGGTTGTACATGCAGAAGAATGAAGCAGAAAATTTGAAGACCGACATTCATGCTATATCCGTGGACAGAGAGCTGCACACCAATGAGGTCACTGTGCTTGGCTTTGCGAGAACAGAAGACCAGTCCGTTCGGCTGTGCAAAATCTTTCAGCGTCTTGAAAAGCTTTTTCCAGTGAAAGTTAAGACCTTGATTGTCCCATGGGAATCACCTGATACGAGGAAGATTACTCAGCAGTTTTCTGTGAACACTTTTCCTGCTGTCTTACTTGTCAGTAAGGCCAATCCGCATCAGCCATTCAAGCATCTGATTGGACACGATTTAACCTTATCAACCATTGAGCTTCACATAGAGGCTACACTACAGAAGGTTGCAGTGCAGTTGACCTCAGAAAATTTTCAATCCAGAGTTCTCGAGCAAAGATATGCCGGACCAATCCTGGTGTGCTTCTACTCCCATAGAGAAAAAAGAAGCCTCGGTTATGTCCAGTCCTTCCTGTTTACAGCAGAAATGATAAGAAAACTGGGAGCTGCCTTTAGATTTGGACTTGTGGACCTTTCTGAACAAAGAGACATCTTGGCAAAGGGTTGGGTTGACTCAACACTTGTCCATCAAATCCCATTCATTGTCTTGTTTAGCAATGAAAAAACAGACCAGGACGGGAACACACTGACAAAGCAACGGTTGTTTTCGCATAGCTCACCAGAACCAGTCAACGTACTGATGTTTTTGGAGGAAGTTGCCATTCCATTGAAGGATCACAAAGGGATGCAGATTGTCACACACTTGGACACCCCTATGTGTGAAATGGGAGCTCCCTTTAGCCCAGGAGTGTTGAACAGTATGTGTGTCATGTGGCAAAACGAGACAGCTTCAACTGAAGTACTTGGCTTACAGATACACAATAAAAAATCTGTTGGTAAAAGAAAGAGAAAAGTATGTATGCAGTTACATCAAAAAACTTTGTCACTAAACTTTAGTTTGTAATACATGTATTCTGATTGGTAATGTTGTGGAATTCTTAATAAGGATAGATGTAGAAAATGTACCCACATGAAGATGTGATATCATAATCTTAACTTCCATGCATGGAATTTTCTTAGATATCGGGTAGACTTTATCCATCTGCTCATCATTCCATCAACTAATTAAAGGTTATAAAATGGAATGCATCTGTCTCTTGCACTTCCCAAGCAATGACAGATGAATTTGATCTCATGAATACTGTATTTTTTTACCAGGTCAAAGCAGTGAAGGAAACAGGAGGGATACCGGTTCTGACAGGCTCAAACTGGGACCAAGTCATCAGCACCACCCACGCCGCCCCTTCCTCTTATGGTCTGCCAGGAAGCACCAGCCTTGTACAAGTTGTTGCAGTGACATTCATCAAAGCCAACTGTGGCACTTGTGCTAAAAAGATGCCTGAACTTGAACTTGTTCACAAGGCAGTAGAAAGGATGACAGGTGTTTCCTTTTACATTTTCAACTGTTCCTCAGACCCTGGGAGGTGTGAACACCAAGGGATTAGAGGGTTCCCCACACTTACAGCATACAGAGTTGTTCAAAACAAGAGAGTCGAACATTGTACCCAAGACAGTACGTACAACAGTATCAGGCTTGACTACCATGATGTATTAGGAGCCATAAAAGTCTTAGAATGGCTGTCACAAGTAACGGAACCAGCAACACGCTATGTCTCAAAAACGAAGGAATCTGATTTTCAAGATGTCGCCCTATTTGCAGAGGTAGCTCCTGACATAGCTAAGGGTTATCCCTTCAAATGCTTAGAGTATTTGTGTGAGCAGCTCTATGGCCAGGTAGCTTGTTATGTCCTGTCCAAACAAGATGCAGTCGGTGAAGCAGCAATGTTACGTGTATCCTTGTACCGCAGTGATGGTTTGAAGGCACCAGTCTTTGTGGCAGGACAGCCTCTTGCGTTGGTTATGGAGAGTGAATCAGAGACGCAGCTACACCACTTCCACTCCCCTCACAAGTACAACCTCATGCCGGACACCCTGTGTGAAGATGACGCAGCGTTCTGTACCGACACCCTACTGAGTTTCATACGGGACCACTCGAGACTCCCTGTCATGCACATCACCCAGCAAGTGTTCCACACGCAGCAGAGACAGCTGCTCTTTAACACAGACATGCCCATACTCATCGCACTAGGCCACGCCAGTAACTTCACACAGGAGTCCCCCTTCTATAAGAACCTGTACTCCGCAGCCCTGAGCATGTACAAGTTCATGAGCTTTGCTACACTTGATGTGGACATGTATCCAATGTGGGCGGGACAGTTTGTGCCATTGGGGTACAGGAGAGAGATGCTGGAGACCACAGACACCGGCTCGTTGCACTTGAACCCTCCCACTCTGTACACCTACCCCCGACTGTGTATTGTAAGGTGGCATGACCACAGATTTGCGGCTTTTTATCCAGACTTAGAGGAGAAACGATGGCAGAGGCAGCACAGGAGCTTCACGAGCAGTGAGATTGTGAAGTTTGCTGAGGACTTTCTGGAGGACCCAGAGAAATTACTGACTAGAACAGAAATGTTCTAGGACGTTTCTCTGTGACAAAAATTGTGTAACTAAAGGGAAAAAAAATGGTCGACAATGGGAACTGCATTGTATGGACTTTGTACAATGTCATTCAATTTTAGGTATCCTACAATGATGGAACATTTTGAGCTGTATGTTCAGTAGGTACTTTGAACTGCAAAATGTCGTAGCTACAAGCATAGTTTTTGTTTCCATGTATATTTTTCTTTATATTTCCAGACCAGCTGTTATGGGCAGTTCAAACAAATCTCCAAAATAGGCCAAAATATTACCCAAAATTTGCCATGCAATAATGTTCATATTTAGTTTTGGTTTAATGCACATTCTTGGTTGTACTTTTTGATATATATTATGTACTACATTGCAAATACACCATAAATTGTTCGGTTGCATGGTTTGACACTTATATTCTGTAAATACGTGTAAGCACATAGAGCATAATTAATCTTGGGAATATTTTGGCAAACCTGGAACAACAGGTGACTTTTGCTGAAAACAAAAACAGACAATAGTGTACACATTGCTGACATATTTATTACAACATAGACTATCCAACAACCTTAAACTATGCAGTAATAAGTTTTACTATGCAATCCCAACACAAATGCATTGGTCTTTTAACCAACAAAGTAAACATGTATCTTACTGCAAAGGCATTGCACTTTGATGATTGAAATGTCAAATAAATTGATATGATACTGCACTATTTTTTCACTGAGGCACATTCAGAGTCATGTTTGTCTCCACATTCTATGATGAAACAAAGACTATTTTGGCTAATAGTATTTACATAACTATGGGTAAAATAAGTTAAAATACCTGTACACACTACATGTACATTTTGTATTAACAATAAAAAGTATCCTATAAAGACGCTGAATGTTGTAAATTTCTGTGCACTGTCCAATTGGCTTTCCTTCATTCTGTACAACTGTGTATTAAAAACCTCCCAGCGAAAATAACATTTTTTTTGGTGTTTTCATTAGAACTATAGAGCCTAGAATACATAAGGCAGCTTTTGTTGGGCACTCAGGAATTAAAATTCAGACTTCATACATATGTACAAGAGCTACAAAATGCACAGAACATTTTGCTGTTCAATTTTTCCATTGACAACATTGGGAAGAGAATTGGTTAACATTACAGTTTACAATCACAAAGATTTCATAACATCTCTCTCTGTTCGTGTTTTCTAATTTTTATCAAATCCACAGCATCTCAAGTTAGAGTAGTTTTCTACAAGTCATGATTTTTTTGGACATCCTTTCGATTGAAATAGATAAAATCAAACCCACCCCATTTTGCAAATACTGTTATTTTGAGTGTGATCTTGGTTGCAAAGCATCAATCCTTGTTTAGATTGTCAGTAGTGTTTACACTCACAGTGAAGTTCAGCAAGACTAAGTCTTGACCAATGGAAGGCCCTTGCCATGTACGTCGCCCCATTGCTTCATCAACATTGACACCACCCGTTCCCGATCCTTTCTACTCTGCATGATCAGTATCCAGCACATTTCATTCTCGTCTCCTGGCGTTCCAGGACTCCTGTCGTCAGACCGGAAGTACTCTTTTGCCACATCCACCACAAAGTCCCCCTCGTTGTGGAACACCAGTGTGAGATCCTGTGGGGACTCATCGCTTACCGCGACCCGTTTGAGGTTCTCGATGGTTTGGATGTCCAGAACCTCGTGATGGGGATGCTCGGGAGGGCTGATGACGAAGTCAGGGAGGGGATAGCTGACGTGGTCTTCCACACAAAGAGCAACATGCGAGTCTGTGATGACGACAGTACGTGGCTCCAACTTTCCCAGCGTGAAGACGTCGTCAGACCTCTGCATCTGGTAGGTTAACATGTACATCAGGATGGTCACTTTGGTGTAGTCCGGTTTTGGCGCAGGCATCTTCTCCACTAGAAGATAGGTCAGATCCGACACAAGCTCCTCGTTAGGGTAGATGAACTTCACACCGCTAGGATGGGTGTACTCGTCCAAACTGTTCCTGGCCTTCAGAAACTCCTTATAGATGTCAGTATCGGAGCCACTGGATGTGAAATCGGGGGTTGGCGTGGTGGTGGTTGTGGAGGAAAGACCCAGACTCAGCACACCCATCAGCTGCTCTATGAAGTTATGGGTCGAGTCAAAGTCGCGCGTGACGCAGGCAAACGTGTTCTCGCTTGAGTCACCCGTCAGGCGAAAGCTCTGGTCAAACAGCCCCACAGTCACCTGTTTCAGGTCGGCGATGTACTGTGTATGGATGCACCTCACGACTTTTCTCAAGGAAGGTGTCCCTGGCTCCACTATGCCACTAGAGTGAGGGGACGTTTTGTGGACCTGTTTGTCGCTGTGAAGTTTCCTCACCCCGGAGTAGTCTGAAGATGTTCTCCTGTGCGTACGGACGTGGGATGGCACACTGAGAGGTGCCTTCTTCGAGATGGAGTCATCGGACAAGAAGTAGACTGCTTTTGTACTTAGCATGATGCAGGATGTGATTTCCTGTTTGGGGTCCACATGAGGCACGACCACGCTCCACATCACATGCTTCAACTCCTCACTGTCTGCACTGATCTGGGCCACCTTGTCGTGAAAGTACCTGACCAATGACATACCCTTCAGACTTGCCAGCTGCTGCAGAGGCTCGCTCACACTCAGACTTTTGAAGTCGTTGCTTGCGGAGAGTCTGTCTAGGACATCTGGACTGGAGTAGAGGACCTCGATGCTCACAGGCTTGCGACTTTTGGGTGTTCTTATCTCCTTCACAGGAGACATATTTTTTCCTTCGGCTTCATTCCATGGCCTGTCAGTACCCACTTTCTGTTCTTTGTCACCAACTAGCTGCGACAAGCATGCCAAGAAACTGTCTTGCTGTTCTTTTGTTCTGAAGTTCAAGTCCAACCCCTGTGTGTTCTCCAGTTGTATCTTAGAGACACAGGTCTGAAATTGCTGCCCTGATTCCCTTCTCTCTGTCTTCCAACCCAGAATGCTGCTCAACTTGTAAGACTTGGACAATGTGTGTCTGATAACTGGCCAATAAGAGTGGTCCTCTCTGCAGATGTACAGATACTTCTTTGTGAGGATAGCAATACAAGGATCCTGATTGGGTCCTTGGATGACAACAAAGTTGTTGATCTCCACTGGTGACTTTCCCTCTCTGTTTTCTGTGATGCTCAAGATCTTTGTGAGTCGGTCCAAGCTTTCCTCACCTTGCTGTGCTACCATAGCCTTTTCCTTAGTTTCCTCCTCAAAGCTTTCTGATATCACTTTCACCATAGCCTGTGTTTTGTATGAGCTACCAGTGATCACAGTGACTCTTGTGTCTGTACCTTCTATTGTAACAGTCTGGCTGAACAGGCCTACCACCATTTGTTGCAACGTCGCCAAAGGCACACTGCAGAAGTGCTGCATCATGGGTACACCTGCAATGGCTGATGGGAATTCCAAAGCTTTTAGGACATGCACAGCTTTGCTTGTTGTCACAAAGCATGCTGGAAACTCTGAATAAGGACTGTCTTTGGAGAGGCAACCGGCAAAGAGAATGTGCTTCAAATGTTCGCTTTCATCTGATGAATTTTCAGTTTCTTCATGTTTCTGGTGGATGACCTGTTTCAGATAGTCAGCAAACCCAGCATTCTCCAGGGTTGCCAAATTAGGAGTTTCCTTTGGCTTCTCCTCTTCCACATTGACTTTTGGCAGGTCTGTCTTTTGCAGCAGTGGAAGAGAGGTTGGCCTACATAAGGAAAGAAGGACATAAACAAATCATTCTACAAAGCTAAATCATAGTAAATAGAGTTATAGGATTTATCTATTAATCATCATTTATAGCCTCGGATTAATACCTTGTCGTACAATGTAGTCATTTACAAAGATATAACTCATAGCTTTTCTTTTGTTTTGAGGCTACCAATCTTATCCTGCTGAATGATTGGTACCCTATAAGTATAAACCTACTGTAAAATTTGATCAGCTCACAACGGGAAGGACCCCATTCGTACTCTTTTCAATAATTGTCCTGGGTTTTTTTTGACATGCTTGAGGTGTGGCTTTCCTCAAACACTGGACCATCATTTAACATCCTATCCAAAACAAAGAAACTCAAGAGCAGCTTTGCAATGAGTGAAAAAGATCAGCACCTAGCGAGAGGTGAGATGTCAAGAGTTGACCTGACATCCTGGATGGGGTGCACGTGTGCTGGGTTACTGCCCTGAGATGGCGCAGGCGATCGTGCCCTGGCTGGTGACCTGTGACCTGAATGACGATGACGTGAGCGGCGCTTGGTGGACGGAGATGACACTGGGGACTGGCGAGGAGACCTTTGTGGACTGAGAAGCAATGGCTGCAGTAACAGAAGACAAGCAATGATGAGGCTGAGCAAAAGGTCGTAGTGAGAGATGTGGTAGTGAGAATAGTGGCATTTTTACAATGGGTGGATCAGTTTGTTTGTTTGTTTGAACCTTTGTTTATTCATGAAAGCTCAAATTGGCCTACATTCAAAAAATTCAACAACACAAAAAGGTAAAAGGAGAATAGCAAAGTACTCCCTGTACCTAGAAAAAATTAACTTGTCCTTGGTGCTGAACACTATCTACACACAGACACGCATTCCTGACCTTGGTGATGAACACCTTCTATACACAGGAAAACATTCCTGTCCTTGGTACTGAATACCATCCACAATACCTGTCCTTAGTGCTGAACAGCATCCCCACAGATACAAACATACCTGTCCTTGGTGCTGAACACCATCCACACATATGCAAACATACCTGGCCTTGGTGCTGAATACTGTCTCCATATAAGTAAGCACACATGTCCCTGGTGCTGAACAACATTGACATACAGGCAAACACAACTGTTCTTGGTACTTGACACCAACAACACACAAACATTCCTGTTCTTCGTGCCAAACACCATCCACACACAGGCAAACAAACCTGTTCCTAATGTTGAACATTATCCACACACAGATGTTTACACCTGTCCTTGGTGCTTAACACCATAATCATTCACACAGATGCAAACATTCCTGTCCCCATTGCTGAACACCATCCATAAACAGGGAAAACAAACCTGTTCCTAATGGTAAACATTATCCACACACAGGTGACCACATCTGTCCTTGGTGCTGAACACCACGTTCACACATGAATACACAAACACGCCTATTAATACATTATGAAAATGATAACTTACCTGTGGATCCTCTTGCCTGACGTTGAATGCTGTCAACCAATTCTCTCCCCCCTGTTGTCGGAGTGCCTCAACTTCAAACCGTAAGTACTCTTCACTGGTGGACAACACATCTACTCCTGCAGAGGGAACTCGGCAGTTTAACCCTATTTCTTAACTATCTCCAGGCTGTGGAGGTCTCTTGGCACCTTACTTTGTCAGTTATCAAGGAAAAAGTTAACAGGAAGATCTTGGAGCTTCTACAGAGAAGAGCAACACACAAGTAAAACTATGATTCTAAAATAGGCATTTCAACAATCTGAAAATTTGTTGTCATGATTTTATTTCTTGAAAAGGGCACTAAAAATCACTTTTTTGGAATGAAACAGATGAAGAAGAATGACCACAGACAGAAGAATTTTCAGATTTGATAATCTTGTTTAAAAGTAATTTTACTATACAATATGTCATGTAGCAATATGCAAATAGCAAAATACTACAGATTAATAATTGCAGCAATTATCTAAATATGATAAAGTTCATTTTAGTTTACAGAAAAGGAGGCATCACAGCATATACATATAGCACAACAAAAAGATTTGCTAAAATCACAAGTAATGGTTCAGGATACACAAAAGTTAGCCTTATCAGAAAGACAGGGTCTGTACACAAAGAGAAAAAATTACAACAATAGGTTGTATGCAGACAATATGTCTAGGATCAGTAGCTTTTGATTCATTTGCTGATTTAGTAGCTACCAAATGCACTTGCTGTGTGTGCGCAGATGTTAGTCATAGGCTAGGTAAGAAAATTATCAGTCAGCCATGTTAAAAGTTTCCTCACACAGACAGCTGAAGTTAGAAAGAAAGAAAGACAAATGAATTAATTCTTTAGGGAGACATTTACACATGGAAATCTGTTTCTGGATTGCACCACTCTGCATACAAACCCTGTGACAGCACTGCAGCTAAAGGCACCCCACAGTAGGCCTGTTCATAGTCTAACTGAACACGCATAGTGAGATGCATTATAGTGTGTCAAAGGTTAAGGCCTCTAACTTGTAAACAGTTCTTAACGGGGCCTACTTTATACATGTCCAGACATGTTTTTTTATATCAATAAAGAGATTCTTTTTTACACAACCGTTGTTTTATTTCCTCCCACATTTCAGAATTGCCCTGAAGGTGACAGACAGTCACTGAAATACTGGTGGAAATAAAAGAATGGTTGTGTAAAAGAGCCTTTATATTCAGTGACTTACCAACCTGATGAAACTATTCACGGTTGCTTTGTTTATGTCTCAGGGACCTTCACCTTTGACACAATACCCACAATGCATCCCTTTGAGCATGCCCAGTTGGGCCCATGAACAGGCTTATAGCACAGACACAGGAAAGCAACAGGAAAGTCCACATACATTTATGTAGTACCTTGGCTGACGGAGGAAGCATTGGAGCTTGTGTCTGCCGAGTCAGCGTCCACTATGGACGCAGCATGCAGCTTCTGTGGGGAGAGAGAGGAGCAGAGGAAGAAGTTGGGCAGTTCCTCATCTGCAAGGCCACATACACCAGCACAGCACCACCGCAAACCGCAGGTTAGTTTAGCCACAACAGCCTTCTCCACATCACAGAAAATTAACAAAAAAGATTCCAAAAGAAAAATACAGATGAAATATACACAAAAATAAATTACAGATAGATAGTCAAAAAATATAGAAAGAAAAAATTAAAAAGATGGAGCATTCACAGAGATTTTTTTGTGCTTTATGCTTTGCTCAACATTTCGACACATCTGCTGGACACTGGACCTCAGCAGATGATCTACTGAACAACTGTTGTAATACCTTGTGGTGCCTCTTGGAATCCCTCTCTTTGGCTAGTTTTGCCTTCTGTATAGCCTGTAGAACTGCAACTGTGTCCTTGGGGAAAAGATAAAGAAGAATAAAGGATTTAAGGGAAGTGGTTTTTCACTTTTTGGTTAATTGGGACAAATTTAGTTTAGAAATACAGTATAGACACAAATGCAGGTTGTGAATTGTGGCTGACACACTTGCTTATTGGCTAAACTGCTCATTGTGGTGCCATGTGAGGAAATTTGCATACCTGTTCCTTCTGACTTGTGGTAACACCATCCAAACATACCTGGGTGAACAAAAAATTACATCTATTTCTTGCACATATCAAAATACTGATTTACATCAGTCAACATCCATAAAAACTTATCCATATCCAATAAAATGTCAGTATCAGAAGTAAAGCAAGTTTCACCTCTTTTGATCTGTCGTAAAATGTGGCCAGGACTTTGGTACGGTAGTCAGTAACCATGGTAACGGGGTTACCATTCAGGAGAACAGACTCGATGCAGGGCAGGGTACCAATGTGCTTCATGTCGGACACCTGGGAAGAGACATAGAAAGTTAGTATACTTCACTAAATTAAGAAGATCTTATTGAGGTCCAATGTATATACATTTACATGTGGTGTGACACTGAAATTTTGATAGACAAAGATTGTCAATTTGTATACGTAAAACTTTCTGCAATACGTAAAGACGAGATTTATTTACTTCCGCAGTACTTGTATTTCATGGTAGGAGGGGAGATGAGTTTTATTCCATCTTTTAAACTTGCAATCAAAACAATTCTGTAGAATAGTAGTAATAAAGAGAGATCACTGCAAAAACAATACCACTGCCAAAGCTTCATGATTATTTGTAGACTTTTGTCACCTGATAGATGGTGTTATGCCCCACATCTAGTGTGACAAGTGAGTACAACTTAGACAGCCCCTCTAACGTCTCCAGCTTGTTCCCTGCCAGGTTGAGAGTCTTGACGTTGCCTATCTTAGTGTGGAGGGCATCTACTGTGGTCAGGTTGTTATGGGACAGGTCCAGGTGGGTCAAACACGAGAGGTGCTGCAAAAGTAAGTAGGAAAAAAACCCTGAGGCATTGCCAAAAAAACTGTTTTTATCTACCTTTGGAAGCATACTTCAAATTCTTTCACTGAAATATGAAAGTTTGACACCAATTTAAGCAATCAAGTGAATCAAGATGACAGGAGAATGAGTGAAATATATACAAGGAAGGCTAAGAGATTCATGAAAAGATTCAATCTCTTTTCCTCATAATTGTTCATCCTGAGACAGAGTGCTTGCTGGTGTGTTATACTAGTATCAAAGTATCAACAATACGGAAACAGGTAGACAAATGTACTTTGGTACTTCTGTATGACTGACCTGTAAGTGGTCCAACGTGGAGATGGCATTGTGGCTCAGACTAAGAAACTCCACCTTAGGGATCAGTTTCTGTAAGAACAGTTCAGTTAGAGAAAGTTCAGGATAGATAAAATCAGTTTTCATATACATTGTACATTGTATACAATGGCAGTGAAACATGAATCCCGAATGCATTTGCTATATCTGGTTGTGACCAAAGTAGCATTATTTAGATCCGTGATTATAAAGCCATGTGTCCCAAGGGCTAAAAGAAAAGGGATGGGCACTGCTCTATCATGGACTTGAACATCTAAACTGACCAGTGATTCATCGATGTGCTGTATCTGGTTGTGGCTGAAGTCTGCTGTAGTGATGACACCCCAGACAGGCACCACGGTGGACAGCAGGTAGTCCTGGGTCTCCTCTTCTGTCTTCCACTGGCTGATGGACGATGCTGCTGGGATCAGGACATCCTGAAATACAACATCATAGATTAACCTTTCTCCTGCTGAGGAAGTCTTTCTGGGGAATTATGTATAATAAAGTAACAATCTTAGGTAGGTGAAGGGAAGGGTAGAAAAACTTAGAACTCTTCATAAAAATTGAAATTGAGCTGCTCCACTATAACAATTTGAGATTCTAAAGAAAATTTTACTTTCTTTCATACCTCCTTTTTGGAATAATTTTGTTGTGTGAGTTATACAATGTCTCCAAACTCAGCACCAGAGTATAAACTAGCATCAAATTTACAGACCATTCAGTACTGAAGTTGTGAATGGTTGTTTCCAACTAAAATATAGAAAATGTTTACCTTGATTGCTGATGTAGACTGATGCACCCCTAACGTTGCTAAAGTCTTCTTCAGAGAGTCTAGGCCTGTCACAAGCTTGGCATTGCACTGAGTGATCTGAGGAAAAGACATCATTATCAACATATAGAATACTATAATTCTGGAAATAGTAGATGAAATTCAGAAATTCACCATGTTTAGATTTAACCCTTAAAGTGCTAATGCTACATCAAACTTCATGTTGTCGTGGTAGGATTCACCAGTGAGAAAAGAGCCCCAAACAGTCATAGTTTCTTGGGCTTATTCTGGGTCAAACACTTTTTAGTAACTTTCCTGCTATGCGAGTTCTAGTTTTCTTTCAATTTTACAAGTACTGTTAGTGCATTTCAGAAAGGTTGCTCCTGATGAATTGTTGAAGGTGCCTGAAACCAACCAACCAACCAACAAACAAACAAGCAAACAAAAAAACTAAACAACAACTCACCTGCACCTGCTGCAGACATTTAAACATGGCCATGTCAAATGACAGACTGCTCACACTGATATTGCTGCTGCCCAGGTTGCCTTCAGCACCAGTTACCTAGGTAACAACAACAACAGCAACAACAAAAATAGGATTTAATGCTACACATTAGGTACAAACAGCTACCACCTTTCAGACTAATGTAATACAGATAAATTTTCATATGTTTGACATGCTGCTCTAACAAAAGCAAAACTACATGTCTAATGTTTCAAGCAACATGATATTGTAAGTGAATTGTACCTAAAATGCACCTTGGGTAACACTAAATATTAGCCATGTAAAAGTACTATCAAATGATTATAGAGGAAAGCACTGTTGACTTTTCTTACCTGGAGGTATTTCAACTTGTAGACAAAGTCTAAGACATGGCTCAGATCACTCCGGGCATCTTCCGAGTCTAGTGGTGAAAATATCAAGAACACATTTAAACTCTTGTTAGCTTGTGTAGTCCAGTGAAATCAAGTCCTGACTGTGTCGCTCATCCAAATTGCACAACACCACAAAGGGTTGCAGTCCTTAAGACGGGACGGGAGGCCTTGGTCCAATATTAACTTTGCTGGTTGAAATGAGCTAGGGAACTTCTTGGGTACAATAAACCTGCAAAAACTGTACACAGTGTCTGTCTTCTCTGTTGCGACCATTGGAAAAAGAGCTCTTCAGTGAGCTAAATTCGATCCATGTTACTTTCATTTTCACCTGGCATTGCGAATGAAATTTTTAAGGCCAATGTCCATGTCTGTCAAGGCTGATGGGCACTATATAAACTTCTATTATGATATATACACTGGAAATAAATTGAACCATATTTTTTGCTGAAGTGACTTGCTGATCATGAAGATCTAAGTGCTGGTGGCAGGAAAGTGTGGGATATCAGAGGCATACTTACGACAAGGGGATATGGGCATCTGCAGCCTGGTGGAGATGGCGTGCAGCTGCATGGGGGTCATGTGGAACACCTCTCCTGCTGACAGGATCATGTCACCTGTAGGGGCACCAAGCAGAAAGGTTAAATCAAATTGTTATTATACCGGGTAAGATCATAGGCTTACAGTATGGCCTTGCATCACACCTCCGTTTTCAGGGTGAAAATAGTTTCAGGCCTCAAAATACTTAGCCAGGGTATCATCCTACTTAATACTACCTATATTCTTCCATCACCAGCATGTACGTAGGATGACACTTATGATACTAAATACTGGATGCTGCCCAAACTTGAAACTGCACCCCTAATTTTAGGTCTGATGCACCAATGCTCCTAAACCCCCAAATTATCATTTTTTTTAACAAATTATATATGATTATAGAGAATAGACTGTTTACATGTACATGTATCACCACTTACCTTTAGTGAAGAGCTCCTCAGCCAAAGCGTGGGTCACCCCAAAAATTTCCTGCGGAAAGGAAAAGTTGTTAGAGGTACACCAGAGCCTTCATTATCAATGGTATATATATATAATGTAGGTTTGCATACTCTTTTCTGTAAGGCTTAGGCCAATAATCCATTGGGAAAGCCATCTTATCAACATAATTCGTAGTAAGGCGACCAAATTTTGCGCAATTGCCTTCTTTGATTTTAACATAATACACACAGTGTGTTCTGAATTTAGTGTCAAGCATTGCCAGGACACCCAGTGCAGACCCTCTATAATAGAGCCATATGTGCTGTAACATGGGAGCCCTATATATTTTTACATACCGGTAGCTTACATTGTAGATGTCTATACCTATGTTTTACCAAAAAATCAAGGCATGGATTTGAGCTATATGGTCTTTAATTTTATGATAATAGCCATATTGTACTAAAAATAGACACATGACGTACTAAATATATACTTCCTGAAGAGAAAGTCTTTTGGCTCTTACACAACCAGAAAATATGCAGTGATTCATTTTGACACATCAGTGATTTTTCAAGGAACAGCTCCCATGGCCAGAGCGGGGATTGTTGAGTTCTAAGAAAAATGTTAGTAAGACAGGAAGGGGCTAGGTACTCGAACTGCGACTGTCCCAATTGGACAGGGGGAGAAACCCTTGTGTAACTTAAATATTTTGGTGCAGCTCTTCAAAATGCTATGCTGTGGGAATAAAGACTCGAGGTTTGAACTAAAGGTAAATAAATGAGCTTTGAAGTGATTGTTTTTCCTGGCTTCACTGTCTTTTAATTGGAGAGTTACTTTACCAACCTCACCCCTGTATCTAGGTGAATGGGTCCTTCTGCATTCCTATCATACACGTACACTTAGTGCTGAGTCAGGTGCAAAAGTTGAACAGTAGGCAAAAGTTGGCAAGCAATTAGCAACTGCGCATTGTGGAGAATAAACGTTACGCGGAGGTAGAAA